>NW_027196884.1:0-7500 GCF_038502225.1 Cherax quadricarinatus | reverse complement strand
ACATGTTTTATGTGTGAGTGTGTAAAACACCACTGTGTATGACACCATGTTTTATGTGTGAGTGTAAAACACCACTGTGTATGACACCATGTTTTATGTGAGGAGTGTAAAACACCACTGTGTATGACACCATGTTTTATGTGAGGAGTGTAAAACACCACTGTGTATGACACCATGTTTTATGTGTGAGAGTGTAAAACACCACTGTGTATGACACCATGTTTTATGTGTGAGAGTGTAAAACACCACTGTGTATGACACCATGTTTTATGTGTGAGAGTGTAAAACACCACTGTGTATGACACCATGTTTTATGTGTGAGGAGTGTAAAACACCACTGTGTATGACACCATGTTTTATGTGTGAGAGTGTAAAACACCACTGTGTATGACACCATGTTTTATGTGTGAGAGTGTAAAACACCACTGTGTATGACACCATGTTTTATGTGTGAGAGTGTAAAACACCACAGTGTATGACACCATGTTTTATGTGTAAGAGTGTAAAACACCACTGTGTATGACACCATGTTTTATGTGTGAGAGTGTAAAACACCACTGTGTATGACACCATGTTTTATGTGTGAGAGTGTAAAACACCACTGTGTATGACACCATGTTTTATGTGTGAGAGTGTAAAACACCACTGTGTATGACACCATGTTTTATGTGTGAGTGTAAAACACCACTGTGTATGACACCATGTTTTATGTGTGAGGAGTGTAAAACACCACTGTGTATGACACCATGTTTTATGTGTGAGGAGTGTAAAACACCACTGTGTATGACACCATGTTTTATGTGTGAGGAGTGTAAAACACCATTGTGTATGACACCATGTTTTATGTGTGAGGAGTGTAAAACACCACTGTGTATGACACCATGTTTTATGTGTGAGGAGTGTAAAACACCATTGTGTATGACACCATGTTTTATGTGTGAGAGTGTAAAACACCATTGTGTATGACACCATGTTTTATGTGTGAGAGTGTAAAACACCACTGTGTATGACACCATGTTTTATGTGTGAGTGTAAAACACCATTGTGTATGACACCATGTTTTATGTGTGGGAGTGTAAAACACCACTGTGTATGACACCATGTTTTATGTGTGAGAGTGTAAAACACCACTGTGTATGACACCATGTTTTATGTGTGAGAGTGTAAAACACCATTGTGTATGACACCATGTTTTATGTGTGAGAGTGTAAAACACCACTGTGTATGACACCATGTTTTATGTGTGAGAGTGTAAAACACCACTGTGTATGACACAATGTTTTATGTGTGAGAGTGTAAAACACCACTGTGTATGACACAATGTTTTATGTGTGAGAGTGTAAAACACCACTGTGTATGACACCATGTTTTATGTGTGAGAGTGTAAAACACCACTGTGTATGACACCATGTTTTATGTGTGAGAGTGTAAAACACCACTGTGTATGACAATGTTTTATGTGTGAGAGTGTAAAACACCACTGTGTATGACACCATGTTTTATGTGAGGAGTGTAAAACACCACTGTGTATGACACCATGTTTCACAGAGTTCCACAAGCTGCAGAACTTCTAGGAGTATGTTCAGTGACTGTATATTGGTATATATATTATAGAACAATAGTAATAAACAATTTTTTGTATTGTTTGTTTTTGTAAACAAGTTTTGTAAACAATATATTGATAATTATGTTTGTGTGCTTATTGTGTTGTATACAACGAGTGTATATATGTACATTGCACCTTACTTTGGTCTCACAGGCCACATAAGTTATGTGAAAAATAAAATAGTGAAAAAAACAACAAACCTTCAAATACAAGTAAACTAAAGTTTACGGGTGAGCGGCAGTCGCCGCTGTTGCCACACGCGGCTCATTTTCTGCAAACTTCATGCCTCTATATCTGGGTAAGTACTAATGGGAAAAATTTCTTTTTGGGACTAAAACAATCAGAAAAATAATCTTAACATTTTCATAAGAAAATATAATTTTTTTTTTTCGAATATTTTGCGACACCAGGAGACACTTCTGGATTGGGCCTTTTGACAGTCAAAGGATTAATGATACTCAGCATGGACTCACGAGGAGCTGTTCCTGCCTAACTCATTTATTAACCTTCTTCAGTAAAGCTTTTGAGGCTGTTGATCATGATAAAGAATTCGATATTGTTTATTTAGATTTTAGTCAGACTTTTGATTGGGTACTGCACCAGAGACTTAAAAAAAGTGGCAGCTCATGGCATTGGGGGAAAAGTGCTGTCATGGATCGAGTCATGGCTCACTAATAGGAAGCAGAGAGTATGCTTAAATGGGGTTAAATCCGAGTGGGGATCTGTAACAAGTGGCGTACCACAGGGATCAGTCTTAGGCCCGTTGTTATTTATAATATATATCAATGACCTTGATAAGGGTATTACTAGTGATATGAGCAAATTCGCCGATATCACAAAGACAGGTAGGATAATTGATTCAAACGTTTATGTTAGGGAACTTCAGGAGGATTTAGACAAACTCTATTCTTGGTCAGAAAAGTGGCAGATGCAGTTCAACGTAGATAAATGCAAGGTTCTGAAGCTCGGAAGTGTCCATAACCCTAGCACTTATAAGTTAAATAATGTAGAACTTAGCCATACAGATTGCGAAAAGGACTTGGGGGTTATGGTGAGTAGCAACCTTAAACCAAGACAGCAATGCCAAAGAGTATGTAATAGGGCAAATAGATTATTGGGATTTATATCAAGAAGTGTAAGCAACAGAAGTCCAGAGGTTATACTGCAGTTTTATACATCATTAGTAAGGCCTCACCTAGATTATGCAGCTCATTTCTGGTCTCCATATTACAGAATGGACATAAATTCATTAGAAAACATTCAGCGTAGAATGACTAAATTAATACATAGCATTAGAAATCTTCCTTAGGAAGAAAGATTGAAGACTCTTAAATTACATTCACTTGTTAGACGAAGAATGAGGGGAGACCTGATCGAAGTGTTTAAGTGGAAGATAGGTATTAATAAAAGGGATAATAAGGTCTTGATGATATCTCTCCAAGAGAGAACACGCAGTAATGGATTTAAATTAGACAAGTTGAGATTTAGAAAGGACATAGGAAATTGTTGGTTTGGAAATAGGGTAGTTGATGAGTGGAACAGTCTACCTAGTTGGGTTATTGAGGCTAGGACTTTGGGTAGTTTCAAATTTAGGTTAGATAAATATATGAGTGAGAGGGGTTGGATTTGAGTGGGACTTGCAAATGAGTGGATAGAGTTATCAGAGCTTATTTCTTAGGTAGCTTTGAAAATTGAGCTGGGCAAATGTTTTGTTAGTGGGATGGATTGTAAAGGACCTGCCATGATACTCCTTTCTTATGTTCTTATGTTTTTTTTTTTTTGTTTTTTTTTTTTAACAAGTTGGCCGTCTCCCACCAATGCAGGGTGACCCAAAAAAGAAAGAAAATCTCCAAAAAGAAAATACTTTCATCATTCAACACTTTCACCTCACTCACACATAATCACTGCTTTTGCAGAGGTGCTCAGAACACAACAGCTTAGAAGCATATACGTATAAAGATACACAACATATCCCTCCAAACTGCTAATATCCCAAACCCCTCCTTTAGAGTGAAGGCATTGTACTTCCCATTTCCAGTACTCAAGTTCGGCTATATAAAAATAACTGGTTTCCCTGAATCCCTTCACTAAATATTACCCTGCTCACACTACAACAGATCGTCAGGTCCCAAATACCATTCATCACCTTTCACTCCTATCTAACACGCTCAGGCACGCTTGCTGGAAGTCCAAGCCCCTTGCCCACAAAATCTCCTTTACCCCCTCCCTCCAACCTTTTCGAGGACAACCCCTACACTGCCTTCCTTCCCCTACAGATTTATATGCTCTCCATGTCATTCTACTTTGATCCATTCTAAATGACCAAACCACCTCAACAACACCTCTTCAGCCCTCTGACTAATGCTTTCATTAACTCCACACCTTCTCCTAATTTCCATAGACCAAATTTTCTGCATAATATTTACACCACACATTGCCTTTAGACAAGACATCTCCACTGCCTCCAACTGCCTCCTCGCTGCTGCATTCATAACCCAAGCTTCACACCCATATAAGAGTGTTGGTACTACTATACTTTCATACATACCATTCTTTGCCTCCATAGATAACGTTTTTTGTCTCGGCATATACCTCAACGCACTACTCACCTTTTTTCCCTCATCAATTCTATGATTAAACTCTTCAGGGTCCAAGGCCAAAATCTGAAGTGGTGCTCCAGTGTCCAAGAAATTTTGAAAAAAAAAAAAAACTTACAGAATTAAAGAGTATATTTTTGTGAAGGTAATAACAATTTTTTTTTTCTGATCAGTACTTACCGGTGGGAAGTTGACCCAAAATGGCCAGGTGGCGGCAACATCAGTGACTTCCGAAAAACCCCATTTTTTTTATTTTATGTTTTTTATACTTTTTTCTTTTCTTTTCTAATTTTTTTTCTTTTTCTAATAACATCTGTGGCCTGTGAGACCAGTATAATGTATATTGTATAAGTGTACACTCATTGTATTTAACACAATAACTGCACTAATTTGTTTATCATTATATTGCTTACAAAACTTGTTTACAAGTTTATTGTAAACAAAGTGATGAAAATATTAGTGTGGTTATTGTGTTGAATACAACGGTACCATATAGTACCATATGGTACAATGGTGCAATTGTACCATATGGTACAATGGCACCATATGATACAATGGTACCATATGGTACAATGGCAGATACAATGGTACCATATGATACAATGGTACCATATGGTACAATGGTACCATATGATACAATGGTACCATATGGTGCAATGGTACCTTATGGTACCATATGGTGTAATGGTACCATATGATGCAATGGTACCATTTGGTACATTGTACCATATGGCACATTGTACCATACAGTACAATGATACCATATGGTTCATTGTACCATATGGTACTGTTGTATTCAACACAATAAACACACTAATATTTTCATTATTTTGTTTACAATAGTTGTTTACAACAAAAATATACAAAAATGTTGTATATTAGTAATGTTCTATTATATATTTACAAGTGTACAGGAACCTGAGGTGTTCCTTGAGGTGGATGACAAAGCACTTTGTCTCAAACTGGAGAGTCAGTAGCTAGCTTGCGTCGCCACTCACTCAGTCTTGGCTGGTGTCTCATGCCACCAACACCCATTGACCATATGGTCTCAGTAGTAGTAACCAGTTACCAGTCTCAGTAGTAGTAACCAGTTACCAGTAACCGTCCGTTGACTCAACGACCAACCGTCTCTGCCTGAGTCACTATCTGAATTCATATTGTGCTGACCTCAGCAGTATTCAAAGGCCCCCTCACATAGGGTACTGTGGGCGGCTAGTCAGTATTACGAGTGTAACCAAGGAGATAGGTACGGCTGGCAAGGGCTCTCTCCACATATCGCAATTATACGTAATAACAGCCTACGTGAGTATTTCTTCCCTAATCCACGTATCGAACTCCCACATGATAAATGGTGTACAGCGGTGTGGAGCGTGGATTTACGTTTTTAAGGGTAATTCAAGGCGTTTGAAGACTGTTGTGAGTAGACGGCAGGGTCAAAGGTGAATCGTCGCCCACCAGCCACTGCCCTCGCGTACCACCAGCCAGCAGCCGCCTACTCCCCTCACAACCTGCTGCCTGCAAGCCTGTTGCAGCCGTTTCAAGCTTCCTGGCTTAGTTCGTGTGCTAATTGCTTCAATCTCCGAGGGGTTGACCCGGATTTTGCAATTAAGCCAGTCAGTAAGCCAGACTGTGGAAGTGAACGCCAGTCAGCCTATCATCCAGCCTGTCTCCTGTCATCCAACTGCTCCTCCGTGCTTTGTGCATCGTTACACGTCTTCCAGTCAGCCATTCTCGTGGGGTAAGCCAGTCAGCCAACCCAGCTTCTAACCCAGCTGAGAGAGAGAAGTAAGCCACGCAGTAAGAAGTAAGCCAAGTTCCTCTGAGGTATTGTCTATATCGCTTTGTGCTCCCTGTTGGATGCTAAGAGTGGTTTTCACCATTCCTGTGGCATAGAGTGGGTTAAGCCACCTTCGTGGGTGAGTGGGGTGCGCGGCAGCCTCACCGTCCCCCCCACCACTCTCTCCCACCACCCGGGGTGCGCGGCAGAGCCCCAGCGTCCACCCACCACTCTCCACCACCACCACCACCACCACCAGCCATCCACCCATCTACCTGTGGTTGTTTGCACCCTTGTACCGGGTCCTAGTACTGTTTTGGCTCACATAATTGGTCAAGAGATTGTAGCTGGTGCCACCGATAAAGCCAGTTATGTGAGTTCGCCTAGAAAGCACATTTCTTCACGACAACAGTGTGAGTGGAGGAGGAAATACCACCCGCCCACTCATCACTCGTCACCGCCCGTCTACTACTCCCGACTTCAGTGATAATTTTCTTGAGACATTTTTCTTGCATTTAAAGACATTTGCGTGTGTGAGACATTTATAGTAAATTTGCTTGTGTACTCTAAACCTTGTGTTTTCAGTGTAAACGCAGTATTCTTTGACTCATTATTTTTACAATATTTTTCAGTGTTTTCACTTATCTTATATTTTTATTCTGTGGTTTTCTTATGCTACTCGTCTGTAGTAAGTATTATTGTGTAGTGTACCAGTCAGTCACCCTGTGTGAAGTGATTCATTTTTTTTTATTGTATTCTTTCAGCGTTGTATTCTCCATTGTCATTGTATTTTATGCAGTGATATTCACCCCAGTATACTAAATTATCCATTTATTGCTATGTGTGTCTTTTTTTTCGTATGCCAGCAGTGTCTCATTCCTCTAATTTTTTCGCAGACTGTGTACCATTATTTTTGCCAGCAAATTTTTGTCGTATCAGTCACAGCAAGATTTTGTTGTATCCACAGCAGAATTTTGTTGTAAGAATATATTTTAATGAAGTGTGCTCCGTCACTTTAAGTGTTATATTACCTGTTTTGTTCCTGTGTTTTATTTTATTAATATTTTGTAATTCTTGAACAAATTCACTCTTGATGCAATTTCAATTACTTTTGACGTAAAGTGTTTTCTTACTCTGTTTGAGTAAATTGTTTTGTCTAATTTACAATTAAGAGTTAAAGTGTTCAATTAGTTTATTTTTTTTCTTCATAATTTTAATTCATTATTTTACCTGAGTTTTCCCAGTGACACTTTATTACTGCAGTGATTATTTCTACACTTTATTTTGTTGCACTTGTTCTGAAGTGAATTTGTTGGACTGTTCTGCAGTGAATTATTTTCTTTTATTGATATTTTTATGAATTATATTTTAATTTTGTCTATGCATTCTTAGAAAATACTTAAATTTCCCAGTTAACAATTTAATAATTTTATTTTATACTTTCATATTGATTTAAAAAATTTAATTAATTAATTTCTTTATTAGCAAGAGTAAAGACAGCTCATTTTGAATTTAATTCA
>NW_027196883.1:60000-75342 GCF_038502225.1 Cherax quadricarinatus | reverse complement strand
CCCACCAAGTGCAAAGTCATGAAGATTGGGGAAGGGCAAAGAAGGCCGCAGACGGAGTACAGTCTAGGGGGTCAGAGACTACAAACCTCACTCAAGGAAAAAGATCTTGGGGTGAGTATAACACCAGGCACATCTCCTGAAGCGCACATCAACCAAATAACTGCTGCAGCATATGGGCGCCTAGCAAACCTCAGAACAGCATTCCGACATCTTAATAAGGAATCATTCAGGACCCTGTACACCGTGTACGTTAGGCCCATATTGGAGTATGCGGCAAAAGTTTGGAACCCACACCTAGCCAAGCACGTGAAGAAACGAGAGAAAGTGCAAAGGTTTGCAACAAGACTAGTCCCAGAGCTAAGAGGTATGTCCTACGAGGAGAGGTTAAGGGAAATCAACCTGACGACACTGGAGGACAGGAGAGATAGGGGGGACATGATAACGACATACAAAATACTGAGAGGAATTGACAAGGTGGACAAAGACAGGATGTTCCAGAGATTGGACACAGTAACAAGGGGACACAGTTGGAAGCTGAAGACACAGATGAATCACAGGGATGTTAGGAAGTATTTCTTCAGCCACAGAGTAGTCAGTAAGTGGAATAGTTTGGGAAGCGATGTAGTGGAGGCAGGATCCATACATAGCTTTAAGCAGAGGTATGATAAAGCTCACGGCTCAGGGAGAGTGACCTAGTAGCGATCAGTGAAGAGGCGGGGCCAGGAGCTCGGACTCGACCCCCGCAACCTCAACTAGGTGAGTACAACTAGGTGAGTACACACACACACATACAACAGGCCTAGTGTCTAATCGACATGTGCCTAGGACAAAATGGTAACTAACTAACTAACACACACACACACACACACACACACGCATGTACTACAGGCCAGCGTACTAGTGATTATTCTAACTCTGATTGTTCCTTCAGTGTGCATGAAATACAACAAGTTGAAGGGAATGACATACACACACACACACACACGCACACACACACACACACGCACACACACACACCCACACACCCACACACACACACACACACACACACACACACACACACACACACACACACACACACACACACACACACACACACACACACAACGCACATAGACACACACACACATCAACACACAGACACACACACACACACACACACACACACACACACACACACACGCATATACTACAGGCCTAGTGTCTAATCGACATGTGCCTAGGACAAAATGGTAACTATCACATACACACACACACATACACACATACACACACACACATACACACACACACACACACACACACACACACACACATACACACACACACACACAGACACACACACACACTGTAAGTACGTGCCGGTCAAGTCCCAGGAGGTTGGGGATTAGGTCACAAGAAGTTGTGGGCAGCCAAGGACCACTGAGACTACATTACAACGCACAAGCCACCTACCTTTCAGTACATAATAAACCCACACATAATTCCACACAATATTCCACACAAAATTACACACACACACACACACACACACACACACACACACACACACACACACACACACACACACACACACTCACTCACACACACACATATCAACACACATGTCAACGGCCATACCACGTTGAACACACCGCTTCTCGTCTGATCAGCGAAGTTAAGCAACGTTGGGTTTGGTTAGTACTTGGATGGGTGACCGCCTGGGAACACCAAATGCTGTTGGCATAAAACCTTTATATAGGACCCCAATGGAAATAAGTCACTCTGTCTGACTTTTTTGGGTTATCCTAGGTTCTCTACACATATGCTGCTATGTATGATAATTCTATGTAACTGTATTTGTGTATACCTGAATAAACTTACTTACTTACTTACTTACTTACTTACTTACATATCCACACTCACACATACACTACCCCCCTCACCACCAACATCTCAATACTTCCCCTGATCCCTCCCCTCCCTCGTTCACCCTCCCCTCCCCCGTTCGCCCTCCCCCTCCCCACCCCTCCCCACTCCTCTCCCACATAGCCACAGTTCCTCCACTACCTCCCCCCCCCACACTCTGACATACACACTACCAACCTAACATACAGAACTACATAGGTTTCCCACTCTGAGGCAATCAGGATAAAACAAAAATGGGTTGCCATAGAGCAACAAGAAAAACCAAGGGACAGGAGGAGGAAACTGAAAAGGAAGATTGGGCAGCAGAGCCCATAAAAAGGGATCATGAATGGGAAAAGAAACTAGAACTCATCATGAGAATGGAAGAGAGGATAGATATGGAAAGCAGGAAGTGGGAGGTGCATGTCAAAGCAGCAGAGGCTAGGATACAGAGTTTAGAAGAGGAACTGAAAAATCTGAAACAGCCTAAAGAACTAAAGAACATTTTGGGATTGACAACAGAGACTGCTACCTCAGCCACAAATAAGGGAATAAGGGGACTGTAGGGAAAGAAGTGGCACAACTGCATGGAGAAGCTCTATCAGAGGAGACTGTAGTAAATGAAAGAGCTAAGCTTTATGTGGAGACCCTAACAGACAACAACAGAGCCCAAGAAAAGCCGAGAAGGGAAAATGACAGGCCACTGAGCCCAAGTACATTAGCCAGTGAAACTGAAGAAAGGAAAGATGCAGTGGAAGAAAACAAATTAAATGAGGGGATACACAGGGATATGCAGTGGGAGAATGAAAGGGTGAGGTCAGTCTTTGTGTATGGGCTCCAGAAAGTTAAAGGGGAAACATATGAAGCAAGAAAACAAGGGAAAAAAAAAGCAATTGAAAGCATCATGAAAGCAATAGGAGAAGACGACATGACCCAGCTGGAAAATTTTCGGAGAATAGGGGGGTTTGTAAAAAAAATAACCCTGCCAGTGAAAGTGACCTTCAAGGCAGAAGCGACTCGGACCAGGATCCTGCAGGAGAAAGCACAATTAAGGGACATGCCGGCATACAGGAAGGTGTATCTCGACCGCGACAGAACACAAAAAGAAAGGGAGACACTGAGAGAGATGGTACAAAGGCGAAAGAAGGAAAGAGAGGGGATAGAGAAGACAGACAGGAGATCCCAGACCCAGGAAGAAGATCAAACACAGCCTCCCTCACAACTTCCTACAGAAGCCTCCCAACCAGGTCAACCCCACTGCAACCAAACACTTTAAATCAAAACACCCATGCCACATCCAATGCCCCCACCCACTACATTACAAACTCCACCCCCACAGGAACCACCCATAGTTCCTTACCAGGTCTCCCACTTCCCCAACCCCAATATACCTCCCAGATCACAGTCTTAGAAAAGAAGTTGAAGGTGTGGTATACAAATGCAGATGGAATAACAAACAAGCATAAGGAGTGGCACGAAAGAATCAAAGAGACATCCCCAGACATAATAGCACTCACAGAAACAAAACTCACCAGAATAATAACAGATTCAATCTTTCCATCCGGATATCAAATCCTCAGGAAAGACAGAGGGAGGAGAGGGGGAGGAGGAGTTGCACTGCTCATTAAACACCAGTGGGGTTTTGAGAAAATGGAAGGAATGGATGGCACGGGCGAAAGGGACTACTTAGTAGGAACAATCCAGTCTGAGGGACAAAAGGTGATAATTGCAGTAATGTACAACCCACCACAGAACTGCAGGAGGCCAAGAGAACTATACGATGAGAGCAACAGAGCAATGATTGACACACTAGCCGAGGTGGCCAGGAGAGCACACATGGGGGGAGCAGAGTTACTAGTTATGGGTGATTTCAATCACAAGGAGATTTACTGGGAAAACCTGGAGCCCCATGGGGGTCCCGAAACATGGAGAGCCAAGATGATGGATGTGGTGCTGGAAAACCTCATGCATCAACATGTTAGAGACACTACCAGAGAGAAAGGAGAGGATGAACCAGCAAGGCTGGACCTTGTATTCACCATGAGTAGTTCGGACATCGAGGGTATCATGTATGAAAGGCCCCTGGGAGCTAGTGATCATGTGGTTCTGTGCTTCGACTACATAGTTGAGCTCCAAGTGGAGAGAGTAGCAGGAATAGGCTGGGAAAAACCAAACTACAAAAGGGGGAATTACTCAGGCATGAGGAACTTCCTTCAAGACATTCAGTGGGAGAGGGAACTGACAGGAAATCCAGTACAAGAAATGATGGCCTATGTGGCAACAAAATGCAAGGAGGCAGAGGAGAGGTGTGTTCCCAAGGGAAACAGAAATAATGGGTAGAACAGAACGAGTCCTTGGTTCACCCAAAGGTGTAGGGAGGCAAAAACTAGGTGTACTAGAGATTGGAAAAGGTACAGAAGACAGAGAACTCAGGAAAATAAAGAAATCAGCCGAAGAGCCAGAAACGAATATGCACAGATAAGAAGGGAGGCTCAGAGACAATATGAAAATGACATAGCATCGAAAGTAAAGACTGACCCGAAGCTGTTGTACAGCCACATCAGGAGGAAAACAACAGTCAAGGACCAGGTAATCAGACTGAGGAAGGGTGATGGGGAATTCACAAGAAACTACCAAGAGGTATGTCAGGAGCTCAACACAAGATTTGAAGAGGTATTTACAGTGGAAACCGGTAGGACTCCAGGAAATCAGAACAGGGGGGCACACCAGTAAGTGCTGGATGAGGTACATATAACCAAGGAGGAGGTGAAGAAGCTGTTATGCGAACTTGACACCTCAAAGGCGGTGGGACCAGACAACATCTCTCCGTGGGTCCTTAAAGAGGGAGCAGAGATATTGTGTGAGCCATTAACAAAGATCTTCAACACATCATTTGAAACTGGGCAACTCCCTGAGGTATGGAAAATGGCAAATGTAGTCCCAATTTTTAAAAAGGGAGACAGACATGAGGCACTAAACTACAGACCTGTATCACTAACGTGTATATTATGCAAGGTCATGGAGAAGATCATCAGGAGGAGAGTGGTGGAGCACCTGGAAAGAAACAAGTGTATAATTGACAACCAGCACGGTTTCAGGGAAGGAAAATCCTGGTTCACAAACCTACTAGAGTTTTATGACAAGGTGACAGAAGTAAGACAAGAGAGAGAGGGGTGGATTGACTGCATATTTTTGGACTGCAAGAAGGCCTTCGACACAGTTCTTCACAAGAGGTTACTGCAAAAGCTAGAGGATCAGGCACACATAACAGGAAAGGCACTGCAATGGATCAGAGAATATTTGACAGGGAGGCAACAACGAGTCATGATACGCGACGAGGTGTCAGAGTGGGCGCCTGTGACAAGCGGGGTTCCACAGGGGTCAGTCCTAGGACCTGTGCTGTTCTTGGTATATGTGAACGACATAACGGAAGGGATAGACTCAGAAGTGTCCTTGTTTGCAGATGATGCGAAGTTAATGAGAAGAATCAAATCGGATGAGGATCAGGCAGGACTACAAAGAGATCTGGACAGGCTACAAGCCTGGTCCAGCAACTGGCTCCTTGAGTTTAACCCTGCCAAATGCAAAGTCATGAAGATTGGGGAAGGGCAAAGAAGACCGCAGACACAATATAGTTTAGATGGCCAAAGACTGCAAACTTCACTCAAGGAAAAAGATCTGGGGGTGAGTATAACACCGAGCATATCTCCTGAGGCGGATAGTGGATAGCGTTCAGATACCTCAGTAAGGATTCGTTTAAGACTCTGTATACCATTTACGTCAGGCCCATACTGGAGTGTGCAGCACCAGTTTCGAATCCACACCTAGTCAAGCTCGTCAAGAAATTAGAGAAAGTGAAAAGGTTTGCAACAAGACTAGTCCCAGAGCTACGGGGATTGTCCTACGAAGAAAGGTTGAGGGAAATCGGCCTGACGACACTGGAGGACAGGAGGGTCAGGGGAGACATGATAACGACATATAAAATACTGCACGGAGTAGACAAGGTGGACAAAGACGGGATGTTCCAGAGAAGGGACACAGACACTAGAGGTCACAATTGGAACTTGAAGACTCAGATGAATCAAAGGGATGTTAGGAAGTATTTCTTCAGTCATAGAGTAGTCAGGCCGTGGAATAGCCTAGAAAGTGACGTAGTGTAGGCGGGAACCATACATAGTTTTAAGGCGAGGTATGATAAAGCTCATGGGGCAGGGAGAGAGAGGACCTAGTAACAATCAGCGAAGAGGCGGGGCCAGGAGCTGTGACTCGATCCCTGCAACCACAAATAGGTGAGTACATACAGAAGTCTGCATATTAATTATAAGAAATACATGACAATGATAAGAAATACATGACAATGATAAGAAATACATGACAATGATAAGAAATACGTGACAATGATAAGAAATACATGACAATGATAAGAAATACATAGCAATGATAAGAAATACATAGCAATGATAAGAAATACATGACAATGATAAGAAATACATGACAATGATAAGAAATACATGAAAATGATAAGAAATTCATGACAATGATAAGAAATACATAGCAATGATAAGAAATACATGACAATGATAAGAAATACATAGCAATGATAAGAAATACATAGCAATGATAAGAAATACATGACAATGATAAGAAATACATAGCAATGATAAGAAATACATGACAATGATAAGAAATACATGACAATGATAAGAAATACATGACAATGATAAGAAATTCATGACAATGATAAGAAATACATGACAATGATAAGAAATACATGACAATGATAAGAAATACATGACAATGATAAGAAATTCATGACAATGATAAGAAATACATAGCAATGATAAGAAATACATGACAATGATAAGAAATACATGACAATGATAAGAAATACATAGCAATGATAAGAAATACATGACAATGATAAGAAATACATGACAATGATAAGAAATACATAGCAATGATAAGAAATACATAGCAATGATAAGAAATACATGACAATGATAAGAAATACATGACAATGATAAGAAATACATAGCAATGATAAGAAATACATGACAATGATAAGAAATACATAGCAATGATAAGAAGTACATGACAATGATAAGAAATACATAGCAATGATAAGAAATACATAGCAATGATAAGAAATACATGACAATGATAAGAAATACATAGCAATGATAAGAAATACATAGCAATGATAAGAAATACGTGACAATGATAAGAAATACATAGCAATGATAAGAAATACATGACAATGATAAGAAATACATAGCAATGATAAGAAATACATAGCAATGATAAGAAATACGTGACAATGATAAGAAATACATAGCAATGATAAGAAATACATGACAATGATAAGAAATACATGACAATGATAAGAAATACATGACAATGATAAGAAATACATAGCAATAAGAAATACATAGCAATGATAAGAAATACGTGACAATGATAAGAAATACATAGCAATGATAAGAAATACATGACAATGATAAGAAATACATGACAATAATAAGAAATACATGACAATGATAAGAAATACATAGCAATGATAAGAAATACATAGCAATGATAAGAAATACGTGACAATGATAAGAAATACATGACAATGATAAGAAATACGTGACAATGATAAGAAATACATGACAATGATAAGAAATACATGACAATGATAAGAAATACATGACAATGATAAGAAATACATAGCAATGATAAGAAATACATAGCAATGATAAGAAATACGTGACAATGATAAGAAATACATAGCAATGATAAGAAATACATGACAATGATAAGAAATACATGACAATGATAAGAAATACATGACAATGATAAAAAATACATAGCAATGATAAGAAATACATAGCAATGATAAGAAATACGTGAAAATGATAAGAAATACATAGCAATGATAAGAAATACATGACAATGATAAGAAATACATGACAATGATAAGAAATACATGACAATGATAAGAAATACATAGCAATGATAAGAAATACATAGCAATGATAAGAAATACGTGACAATGATAAGAAATACATAGCAATGATAAGAAATACATGACAATGATAAGAAATACGTGACAATGATAAGAAATACATGACAATGATAAGAAATACATGACAATGATAAGAAATACATAGCAATGATAAGAAATACATAGCAATGATAAGAAATACATGACAATGATAAGAAATACGTGACAATGATAAGAAATACATGACAATGATAAGAAATACATGACAATGATAAGAAATACGTGAAAATGATAAGAAATACATAGCAATGATAAGAAATACATGACAATGATAAGAAATACGTGACAATGATAAGAAATACATAGCAATGATAAGAAATACATGACAATGATAAGAAATACATGACAATGATAAGAAATACATAGCAATGATAAGAAATACATGACAATGATAAGAAATACGTGACAATGATAAGAAATACATAGCAATGATAAGAAATACATGACAATGATAAGAAATACGTGACAATGATAAGAAATACATAGCAATGATAAGAAATACGTGACAATGATAAGAAATACATGACAATGATAAGAAATACATGACAATGATAAGAAATACATAGCAATGATAAGAAATACATAGCAATGATAAGAAATACATGACAATGATAAGAAATACGTGACAATGATAAGAAATACATGACAATGATAAGAAATACATGACAATGATAAGAAATACGTGACAATGATAAGAAATACATGACAATGATAAGAAATACGTGACAATGATAAGAAATACATAGCAATGACAAGAAATACATGACAATGATAAGAAATACATGACAATGATAAGAAATACATAGCAATGATAAGAAATACATGACAATGATAAGAAATACGTGACAATGATAAGAAATACATAGCAATGATAAGAAATACATGACAATGATAAGAAATACGTGACAATGATAAGAAATACATAGCAATGATAAGAAATACGTGACAATGATAAGAAATACATGACAATGATAAGAAATACATAGCAATGGTAAGAAATACGTGACAATGATAAGAAATACATAGCAATGATAAGAAATACGTGACAGTGATAAGAAATACATAGCAATGATAAGAAATACATAGCAATGATAAGAAATACATAGCAATGATAAGAAATACATGACAATGATAAGAAATACATAGCAATGATAAGAAATACATAGCAATGATAAGAAATACATAGCAATGATAAGAAATACATGACAATGATAAGAAATACATAGCAATGATAAGAAATACATGACAATGATAAGAAATACATGACAATGATAAGAAATACATGACAATGATAAGAAATACATAGCAATGATAAGAAATACATGACAATGATAAGAAATACACAGCAATGATAAGAAATACATGACAATGATAAGAAATACATAGCAATGATAAGAAATACATGACAATGATAAGAAATACATAGCAATGATAAGAAATACATGACAATGATAAGAAATACATAGCAATGATAAGAAATACGTGACAATGATAAGAAATACATAGCAATGATAAGAAATACATGACAATGATAAGAAATACATAGCAATGATAAGAAATACATGACAATGATAAGAAATACATAGCAATGATAAGAAATACATGACAATGATAAGAAATACGTGACAATGATAAGAAATACATGACAATGATAAGAAATACATGACAATGATGAGAAATACAGAGCAATGATAAGAAATACATGTCAATGATAAGAAATACGTGACAATGATAAGAAATACATAGCAATGATAAGAAATACATGACAATGATAAGAAATACATGACAATGATAAGAAATACATGACAATGATAAGAAATACGTGACAATGATAAGAAATACGTGACAATGATAAGAAATACATAGCAATGATAAGAAATACATGACAATGATAAGAAATACATGACAATGATAAGAAATACATGACAATGATAAGAAATACATGACAATGATAAGAAATACATGACAATGATAAGAAATACATAGCAATGATAAGAAATACATGACAATGATAAGAAATACGTGACAATGATAAGAAATACGTGACAATGATAAGAAATACATGACAATGATAAGAAATACGTGGCAATGATAAGAAATACATGACAATGATAAGAAATACATGACAATGATAAGAAATACATAGCAATGATAAGAAATACATGACAATGATAAGAAATACATAGCAATGATAAGAAATACATGACATTGAGAAGAAATACGTGACAATGATAAGAAATACGAGACAATGATAAGAAATACATAGCAATGATAAGAAATACATGACAATGATAAGAAATACATGACAATGATAAGAAATACATTACAATGATAAGAAATACATGACAATGATAAGAAATACATGACAATGATAAGAAATACATGACAATGATAAGAAATACATGACAATGATAAGAAATACATGACAATGATAAGAAATACATAGCAATGATAAGAAATACATAGCAATGATAAGAAATACATGACAATGATAAGAAATACATAGCAATGATAAGAAATACATGACAATGATAAGAAATACATAGCAATGATAAGAAATACATGACAATGATAAGAAATACATGACAATGATAAGAAATACATAGCAATGATAAGAAATACATAGCAATGATAAGAAATACATGACAATGATAAGAAATACATAGCAATGATAAGAAATACATAGCAATGATAAGAAATACATAGCAATGATAAGAAATACATGACAATTAAAGAAATACATAGCAATGATAAGAAATACATGACAATGATAAGAAATACATAGCAATGATAAGAAATACATGACAATGATAAGAAATACATAGCAATGATAAGAAATACATGACAATGATAAGAAATACATAGCAATGATAAGAAATACATATCAATGATAAGAAATACATGACAATGATAAGAAATACATAGCAATGATAAGAAATACATGACAATGATAAGAAATACATGACAATGATAAGAAATACATAGCAATGATAAGAAATACATGACAATGATAAGAAATACATAGCAATGATAAGAAATACATAGCAATGATAAGAAATACATAGCAATGATAAGAAATACATAGCAATGATAAGAAATACATAGCAATGATAAGAAATACATAGCAATGATAAGAAATACATAGCAATGATAAGAAATACATAGCAATGATAAGAAATACATGACAATGATAAGAAATACATAGCAATGATAAGAAATACATGGCAATGATAAGAAATACATGGCAATGATAAGAAATACATGGCAATGATAAGAAATACATGGCAATGATAAGAAATACATGACAATGATAAGAAATACATGGCAATGATAAGAAATACATGGCAATGATAAGAAATACATGGCAATGATAAGAAATACATGGCAATGATAAGAAATACATGGCAATGATAAGAAATACATGACAATGATAAGAAATACGTGACAATGATAAGAAATACATGACAATGATAAGAAATACATGACAATGATAAGAAATACATGACAATGATAAGAAATACATAGCAATGATAAGAAATACATAGCAATGATAAGAAATACATAGCAATGATAAGAAATACATAGCAATGATAAGAAATACATAGCAATGATAAGAAATACATGACAATGATAAGAAATACATAGCAATGATAAGAAATACGTGACAATGATAAGAAATACATAGCAATGATAAGAAATACATAGCAATGATAAGAAATACATGACAATGATAAGAAATACATAGCAATGATAAGAAATACGTGACAATTATAAGAAATACATGACAATGATAAGAAATACATAGCAATGATAAGAAATACATGACAATGATAAGAAATACATGGCAATGATAAGAAATACATGACAATGATAAGAAATACATGACAATGATAAAATATACATGGCAATGATAAAATATACATGGCAATGATAAGAAATACATAGCAATGATAAAATATACATGGCAATGATAAAATATACATGGCAATGATAAGAAATACATAGCAATGATAAAATATACATGGCAATGATAAAATATACATGGCAATGATAAGAAATACATAGCAATGATAAAATATACATGGCAATGATAAAATATACATGGCAATGATAAGAAATACATAGCAATGATAAAATATACATGGCAATGATACGAAATACATGACAATGATAAGAAATACATGGTAATGATAAGAAATACATGGTAATGATAAGAAATACATGGCAATGATAAGAAATACATGGTAATGATAAGAAATACATGGCAATGATAAGAAATACATGACAATGATAAGAAATACATGACAATGATAAGAAATACATGGTAATGATAAGAAATACATGGCAATGATAAGAAATACATGACAATGATAAGAAATACGTGGCAATGATAAGAAATACATGACAATGATAAGAAATACGTGGCAATGATAAGAAATACATGACAATGATAAGAAATACGTGGCAATGATAAGAAATACATGGCAATGATAAGAAATACATGACAATGATAAGAAATACTTGACAATGATAAGAAATACGTGGCAATGATAAGAAATACATGACAATGATAAGAAATACATGACAATGATAAGAAATACTTGACAATGATAAGAAATACTTGACAATGATAAGAAATACGTGGCAATGATAAGAAATACATGACAATGATAAGAAATACATGACAATGATAAGAAATACATAGCAATGATAAGAAATACATGACAATGATAAGAAATACATGACAATGATAAGAAATACATAAGAAATACATGACAATGATAAGAAATACATGACATGACAATGATAAGAAATATGACAATGATAAGAAATACATGGCAATGATAAGAAATACATGACAATGATAAGAAATACATAGCAATGATAAGAAATACGTGACAATGATAAGAAATACACAATGATAAGAAATACATGACAATGATAAGAAATACGATAAGAAATACATAGCAATGATAAGAAATACGTGACAATGATAAGAAATACATGACAATGATAAGAAATACATGACAATGACATAGCATGATAAGAAATACATGACAATGATAAGAAATACAATGATGAAATACATGACAATGATAAGAAATACATGAGCAATGATAAGAAATACATAGCACAATGATAAGAAATACATGTGACAATGATAAGAAATACGTGCACAATGATAAGAAATACATGACATAACAATGATGATAAGAAATACATGACAATGATAAGAAATACATGACAATGATAAGAAATACACGACAATGATAAGAAATACATAGCAATGATAAGAAATACGTGACAATGATAAGAAATACATAGCAATGATAAGAAATACGTGACAATGATAAGAAATACATAGCAATGATAAGAAATACATGACAATGATAAGAAGTACATGACAATGATAAGAAATACATGACAATGATAAGAAATACATAGCAATGATAAGAAATACATAGCAATGATAAGAAATACGTGACAATGATAAGAAATACATAGCAATGATAAGAAATACGTGACAATGATAAGAAATACATAGCTATGATAAGAAATACATGACAATGATGATAAATACATAGCAATGATAAGAAGTACATGACAATGATAAGAAATACATGACAATGATAAGAAATACATGACAATCATAAGAAATACATGACAATGATAAGAAATACATGACAATGATAAGAAATACATGACAATGATAAGAAATACGTGACAATGATAAGAAATACATGACAATGATAAGAAATACATAGCAATGATAAGAAATACATAGCAATGATAAGAAATACATGACAATGATAAGAAATACATGACAATGACAAGAAATACATAGCAATGATAAGAAATACATGACAATGATAAGAAATACATGACAATGATAAGAAATACATAGCAATGATAAGAAATACATGACAATGATAAGAAATACATGACAATGATGAGAAATACATGACAATGATAAGAAATACATGACAATGATAAGAAATACATGACAATGATAAGAAATACATGACAATGATAAGAAATACATGACAATGATAAGAAATACATAGCAATGATAAGAAATACATAGCAATGATAAGAAATACATGACAATGATAAGAAATACATGACAATGATAAGAAATACATAGCAATGATAAGAAATACATAGCAATGATAAGAAATACATGACAATGATAAGAAATACATGACAATGATAAGAAATACGTGGCAATGATAAGAAATACGTGACAATGATAAGAAATACGTGGCAATGATAAGAAATACGTGGCAATGATAAGAAATACGTGACAATGATAAGAAATACATAGGAATGATAAGAAATACATAGCAATGATGATAAATGCATGACAATGATAAGAAACACATGGCAATGATAAGAAATACATAGCAATGATAAAATATACATGGCAATGACAAGAAATACATGGGAATGATAAAAACAATACATGACAATGATAAAAACAGTACATGAGAATGATAAAAATCATACATATGAATGTCAATGTTTGAGACAAGGCCTCCAAGGCTGGACAACATAAGTTACGTAATTAAGTAGTTTTGAGAGAGACATGGAAATGTAAAGGTTTAGGAGGGAAAATATTGAGTGAGTTATGGTAGTTGATGCTGATGTGTCGTGCAGGATTACTGAGGCAATATAAGTGATGGAAGTGCATGTGATACGCACCTCACATTACTGAGGCAATATAAGTGATGGAAGTGCATGTGATACGCACCTCACATTACTGAGGCAATATAAGTGATGGAAGTGCATGTGAGACGCACCTCACATTACTGAGGCAATATAAGTGATTGAAGTGCAAGTGATACGCACCTCACATTACTGAGGCAATATAAGTGATGGAAGTGCATGTGATACGCACCTCACATTACTGAGGCAATATAAGTGATGGAAGTGCATGTGATACGCACCTCACATTACTGAGGCAATATAAGTGATGGAAGTGCATGTGATACGCACCTCACATTACTGAGGCAATATAAGTGATGGAAGTGCATGTGATACGCACCTCACATAACATATTGGAATTTACTTTAGAGAATTTGAACTAGAACATTATTTTTAAATCTGGGAGAAATGCTGGACAATGAGAGAATACACAAAATACGTCTAATTTCTTGAGACAAAATTTCCTCCCCCTCAGTTTCAGCTTTACAAGTAAGTTTGTTCAGGTATACACAAATACTGTTACATAGATTATCATACATAGCAGCATATGTGTAGAGAACCTGGGATAACACAAAAAAAAGTCAGTCTGAGTGACTTATTTCCATTAGGGTCCCTCTTCTGATTGCTTCAAGCAACGCCACTGAGGCTTTGAGACGCTCCAGGGTAGTGAGAATGGGTCCTACTACATTGTTCATAAGGCTCCT
>NW_027196883.1:22500-55000 GCF_038502225.1 Cherax quadricarinatus | reverse complement strand
AGATCTTGGGGAGAGTATAACACCAGGCACATCTCCTGAAGCGCACATCACCCAAATAACTGCTGCAGCATATGGGCGCCTGGCAAACCTCAGAACAGCATTCCGACATCTTAATAAGGAATCATTCAGGACCCTGTACACCGTGTACGTTAGGCCCATATTGGAGTATGCGGCACCAGTTTGGAACACACACCTAGCCAAGCACGTGAAGAAACTAGAGAAAGTGCAAAGGTTTGCAACAAGACTAGTCCCAGAGCTAAGAGGTATGTCCTACGAGGAGAGGTTAAGGGAAATCAACCTGACGACACTGGAGGACAGGAGAGATAGGGGGAACATGATAACAACATACAAAATACTGAGAGGAATTGACAAGGTTTACAAAGATAGGATGTTCCAGAGATTGGACACAGTAACAAGGGGACACAGTTGGAAGCTGAAGACACAGATGAATCACAGGGATGTTAGGAAGTATTTCTTCAGCCACAGAGTAGTCAGTAAGTGGAATAGTTTGGGAAGCGATGTAGTGGAGGCAGGATCCATACATAGCTTTAAGCAGAGGTATCATTAAGCTCACGGCTCAGGGAGAGTGACCTAGTAGCGATCAGTGAAGAGGCGGGGCCAGGAGCTCGGACTCGACCCCCGCAACCTCAACTAGGTGAGTACAACTAGGTGAGTACACACACACACACACACACACTCACACACACACACACACACACACTCACACAGTGAAGAGGCGGGGCCAGGAGCTGAGTCTCGACCCCTGCAACCACAATTAGGTGAGTACACACACCAGGCCTAGTGTCTAATCGACATGTGCCTAGGACAAAATGGTACTAACACACACACACACACACACACAAATGGAAGTTGAAGACACAAATGAGTCAGAGAGATATTAGGAAGTATTTCTTCAGTCATAGAGTTGTCAGGCAGTGGAATAGCCTAGAAAATGACGTAGTGGAGGCAGGAACCATACACAGTTTTAAGACGAGGTTTGATAAAGCTCATGGAGCGGGGAGAGAGAGGGCCCAGTAGCAACCGGTGAAGAGGCGGGGCCAGGAGCTAAGATTCGACCCCTGCAACCACAAATAAGTGAGTACAAATAGGTGAGTACACACACACACACACACACACTCACACACAGGAGCGCTTCACTCTGGAGGTCCCAAAATGGTAATTGCAGTGATGTATAACCCGCCACAGAACAGCAGGAGGCCAAGGCAAGAGTATGATCAGAGCAATAAAGCGATGGTTGACACACTGGCTGCAGTGGCCAGAAGAGCTCATGCATACAGGGCAAAGCTCCTGATCATGGGTGACTTTAACCAAAAGGAAATCGATTGGGAGAACTTGGAGCCACATGGGGGCCAAGATACATGGAGGGCTAAGATGATGGAGGTGGTACTGGAAAACTTCATGTACCAACACGTAAGGGACACTACAAGAGAGAGAGGAGAGGATGAACCAGCAAGACTGGACCTAGTATTCACCTTGAGTAGTGCAGATATTGAGGACATCACATATGAAAGACTCCTTTGGGCCCGCGATCATGTGGTTTAAGCTTCGAATGCACAGTAGAGCTACAAGTGGAGGGGGAAACAGGAAGAGCAGGGCGAATGAAGCCAAACTACAAGAAAGGGGACTACACGGGAATGAGGAACTACCTGAACGAGGGTTCAGTGGGACAGAACTGGCAGGGAAGCCAGTTAATGACATGATGGAATATGTAACAACAATATGCAAGGAAGCTGAGGAGAGGTTTGTACCCAAGGGTAACAGGAATAATGAAAAAGCCAGGATGAGCCCATGGTTCACCCAAAGGTGCAGGGAGGCAAAAACCAAGTGTGCTAGGGAATGGAAGAAATATAGAAGGCAAAGCACCCAGGAGAATAAGGAGAGCAGTTGTAGAGCCAGAAATGAATATGCACAGATAAGAAGGGAGGCCCAACGACAATATGAAAGTGATATAGCAGCGACAGCCAAATCTGACCCGAAGCTGTTATACAGCCACATCAGGAAGAAAACAACAGTCAAGGACAAGGTAATTAGGCTAAGGAAGGAAGGAGGAGAGACAACAAAAAATGACCGTGAAGTATGTGAGGAACTCAACAAGAGATTCAAAGAAGTGTTCACAGAGGAGACAGAAGGGGCTCCAGAAAGACGGAGAGGTGGGGTACACCACCAAGTGCTGGACACCGAGGAAGAAGTGAAGAGGCTTCTGAGTGAGCAAGATACCTCAAAGGCAATGGGGCCAGATAACATCTCTCCATGGGTCCTGAGAGAGGGAGCAGAGGCGCTATGTGTTCCCCTAACAACAATATTCAATACATCTATCGAAACAGGGAGATTGCCTGAGACATGGAAGACAGCAAATGTAGTCCCAATCTTCAAAAAAGGAGACAGACATGAAGCACTAAACTACAGACCAGTGTCACTGACATGTATAGCATGCAAAGTCATGGAGAAGATTATCAGGAGAAGAGTGGTGGAACACCTAGAAAGGAATGATCTCCTCAACAGCAGCCAACGTGGTTTCAGGGACGATAAATCCTGTGTCACAAACCTACTGGAGTTCTATGACATGGTGACAGCAGTAAGACAAGAGATAGAGGGGTGGGTGGATTGCATTTTCTTGGACTGCAAGAAGGCGTTTGACACAGTTCCACGCAAGAGATTAGTGCAAAAAACTGGAGGACCAAGCAGGGATAACAGGGAAGGCACTACAATGGATCAGGGAATACTTGTCAGGAAGACAGCAGCGAGTCATGGTACGTGGCGAGGTGTCAGCGTGGGCACCTGTGACCAGCGGGGTCCCACAGGGGTCAGTCCAACTACCAGTGCTGTTTCTGGTATTTGTGAACGACATGACGGAAGGAATAGACTCCGAAGTGTTCCTGTTTGCAGATGATGTGAAGTTGACGAGAAGAATTCATTCGATCGAAGACCAGGCAAAACTACAAAGGGATCTGGACAGGCTTCAGACCTGGTCCAGCAATTGGCTCCTGAAGTTCAACCCCACCAAGTGCAAAGTCATGAAGATTGGGGAAGGGCAAAGAAGACCGCAGACGGAATACAGTCTAGGGGGCCAGAGACTACAAACCTCACTCAAGGAAAAAGATCTTGGGGTGAGTATAACACCAGGAACATCTCCTGAAGCGCACATCAACCAAATAACTGCTGCAGCATATGGGCGCCTGGCAAACCTCAGAACAGCATTCCGACATCTTAATAAGGAATCGTTCAGGACCCTGTACACCGTGTACGTTAGACCCATATTGGAGTATGCGGCACCAGTTTGGAACCCACACCTAGCCAAGCACGTAAAGAAACTAGAGAAAGTGCAAAGGTTTGCAACAAGACTAGTCCCAGAGCTAAGAGGTATGTCCTACGAGTAGAGGTTAAGGGAAATCAACCTGACGACACTGGAGGACAGGAGAGATAGGGAGGACATGATAACGACATAAAAAATACTGAGAGGAATTGACAAGGTGGACAAAGACAGGATGTTCCAGAGATGGGACACAGCAACAAGGGGACACAGTTGGAATTTGAAGATACAGATGAATCACAGGGATGTCAGGAAGTATTTCTTCAACCACAGAGTAGTCAGGAAGTGGAATAGTTTGGGAAGCAATGTAGTGGAGGCAGGATCCATATATAGCTTTAAGCAGAGGTATGATAAAGCTCAAGGTTCAGGGAGAGTGACCTAGTAGCGACCAGTGAAGATATGGGGCCAGGAGGTTGGACTCGACCCCTGCAACATCAACTAGGTGAGTACACACACACACATACACGCTCACATACACACACACTCACACTCACACACACACACACACACACACACACACACACACACACACACACACACACACACACACACACACACACACACACACACACACACACACACACACACACACACACACACACACACACACACACACACACACACACAATATATATATATATATATATATATATATATATATATATATATATATATATATATATATATATATATATATAGATATATATATATATATATATCGTTCAGGACTGAAGAAGAGCAGGGTGTGAGTGTGGGGGAGGTACGTGAGGCATTACGTAGAATGAAAGGGAGTAAAGCAGCTGGAACTGATGGGATCATGGCAGAAATGTTAAAAGCAGGGGGATAGTGTTGGAGTGGTTGGTACTTTTGTTTAATAAATGTATGAAAGAGGGGAAGGTACCTAGGGATTGGCGGAGAGCATGTATAGTCCCTTTATATAGAGAGAAAGGGGACAAAAGAGATTGTAAAAATTATTGATGAATAAGTTTTCCGAGTATACCAGGAAGGGTTATAATTGAAAGAATTAGAGTTAAGACAGAATGTAGGATTGTGGATGAGCAAGGAGGTTTCAGAGTGGGTAGGGGATGTGTAGATCAAGTGTTTACATTGAAGCATATATGTGAACAGTATTTAGATAAAGGTAGGGAAATTTTTATTGCATTTATGGATTTAGAAAAGGCATATGATAGAGTGGATAGGGGAGCAATGTGGCAGATGTTGCAAGTATATGGAATAGGCGGTAAGTTACTAAATGCTGTAAAGAGTTTTTATGAGGATAGTGAGGCTCAGGTTAGGGTGTGTAGAAGAGAGGGAGACTACTTCAAGGTAAAGGTTGAAAGTGAGCATAGAAAAGAGTAAGGCGATGAGGGTATCAAATGATTTAGATAAAGAAAAATTGGATATCAAATTGGGGAGGAGACGTATGGAAGAAGTGAATGTTTTCAGATATTTGGGAGTTGACATGTCAGCGGATGGATTTATGAAGGATGAGGTTAATCATAGAATTGATGAGAGAAAAAAGGTGAGTGGTGCGTTGAGGTATATGTGGCGACAAAAAACGTTATCTATGGAGGCAAAGAAGGGAATGTATGAAAGTATAGTAGTACCAACACTCTTATGTGGGTGTGAAGCTTGGGTTGTGAATGCTGCAGCGAGGAGGCAGTTGGAGGCAGTGATGTCCTGTCTAAGGGCAATGTGTGGTGTAAATATTATGAAGAAAATTAGGAGTGTTGAAATTAGGAGAAGGTGTGGAGTTAATAAAAGTATTAGTCAGAGGGCAGAAGAGGGTTTGTTGAGGTGGTTTGGTCATTTAGAGAGAATGGATCAAAGTAGAATGACATGGAGAGCGTATAAATCTGTAGGGAAAGGAAGGCAGGGTAGGGGTCGTCCTCGAAAAGGTTGAAGGGAGGGGGTAAAGGAGGTTTTGTGGGCTAGGGGCTTGGGCTTCCAGCAAGCGTGCATGAGCGTGTTAGATAGGAGTGAATGGAGACGAATAGTATTCGGGACCTAACGAGCTGTTGGAGTGTGAGCAGGGTAATATTTAATGAGGGGATTCAGAGAAACCGGTTATTTTTATGTAGCCGGACTTGAGTCCTGTAAATGGGAAGTACAATGCCAGCACTTTAAAGGAGGGCTTCGGGATATTAGCAGTTTGGAGGGATATGTTGTGTATCTTTATAAGTATATACTTCTAAACTGTTGTGTTCTGAGCACCTCTGTAAAAACACTGATTATGTGTGAGTGAGGTGAAAGTGTTGAATGATGAAAGTATTTTATTTTTGGGGATTTTCTTTCTTTTTTTGGGTCACCCTACCTCGCTGGGAGACGACCGACTTGTTAAAAAAAATATATATGCAAAACAACCACTGTGAAAGAATAGAGAAATTCCAAGTGTTTTCGTGACTTCTCAAATTATCAAGGAACATAAAAGTAATTCATCACAGGGTCTGGACCACACCTTTATGTGCCTTCCTGTGATGCATTACTTAAACAGTTCCTTGATAATATGAGAAGTCACGACAGCGATTTGAATTTCACTATTCTTTCACAGTCATTGTTTTGCATATTCTGAAATTACCTGTTTACTGTGATGTTACTGTGAAAAAAAGAATTAACTTGCATCAGGGAAGACTGGAAGTTCTCCCAGCAGCTGTTTGAATATTGTTTTCTCCTACCACCCCTTGTATTTAATATTCTGTGGAAACTTTATTTAAAGACAAAATACATTGACAAAAATACAATAGGAGGTAGAACAACATAGATAACAACTCCGAGTTACATCTCGAATACTTGGTCCAGCTCCCCGGCGGTGGGCCGAGTGCCCAGAATGCTGAAGGTATTCATTATTAGCACATTGGCTGTCTCCCACCGAGGCAGGGTGGCACGAAAAATAAATCTTTCATAATTCACTTCATCACTGTCCTGCTGGAGGCCAGCTTACACTACACTTATAAAACTGGAGATTTTTGTGGAAAAAATTCAGAAAAAATAAGTAAAGACTATTGTAAATTCCAGTCACTGCTGTGCAAAACCATCATTGCTTAATAATGTGTGCAAAAATCATGACATTCTATCAACCAGATTTGCCAAAATCTTATCGAAAGATAAATAAGTTATTCCTGAGATATATATTAATTCCATTTTCTATAAAAATACGGACATTGTGCGACGCAAGTCGCAGGAACCCTCCCCCCCCACACACACTCGTCATGGCAGCTCATGGGTAAGTGAGGAGCATACCTCCCCCCCACACTCATCATGGCAGCTCAAGGGTAAGTGAGGAGCATACTTCCCCCCCCACACTCATCATGGCAGCTCATGGGTAAGTGAGGAGCATACTTCCCCCCCCACACTCATCATGGCAGCTCATGGGTAAGTGAGGAGCATACTTCCCCCCCCACACTCATCATGGCAGCTAATGGGTAAGTGAGGAGCATACCTCCCCCCCCACACTCATCATGGCAGCTCATGGGTAAGTGAGGAGCATACCTCCCCCCCACACTCATCATGGCAGCTCATGGGTAAGTGAGGAGCATACTTCCCCCCCCACACTCATCATGGCAGGTCATGGGTAAGTGAGGAGCGTACGTCCCCCCACACTCATCATGGCAGCTCATGGGTAAGTGAGGAGCGTACCTCCCCCCACACTCATCATGGCAGCTCATGGGTAAGTGAGGAGCATACCTCCCCCCCACACTCATCATGGCAGCTCATGGGTAAGTGAGGAGCATACCTCCCCCCACACTCATCATGGCAGCTCATGGGTAAGTGAGGAGCATACCTCCCCCACACTCACCATGGCAGCTCATAGGTAAGTGAGGAGCATACCTCCCCCCACACTCATCATGGCAGCTCATGGGTAAGTGAGGAGCATACCTCCCCCCCACAATCATCATGGCAGCTCATGGGTAAGTGAGGAGCATACCTCCCCCCACACACTCATCATGGCAGCTCATGGGTAAGTGACGAGCATATCTCCCCTCACACTCATCATGGCAGCTCATGGATAAGTGAGGAGCATACCTCCCCCCACACTCATCATGGCAGCTCATGGGTAAGTGAGGAGCATACCTCCCCCCACACTCGTCATGGCAGCTCATGAGTAAGTGAGGAGCATACTTCCCCCCCACACTCATCATGGCAGCTCATGGGTAAGTGAGGAGCATACCTCCCCCCACACTCGTCATGGCAGCTCATGAGTAAGTGAGGAGCATACCTCCCCCACACTCATCATGGCAGCTCATGGATAAGTGAGGAGCATACCTCCCCCACACTCATCATGGCAGCTCATGGGTAAGTGAGGAGCATACCTCCCCCCACACTCATCATGGCAGCTCATGGGTAAGTGAGGAGCATACTTCCCCCCACACTCATCATGGCAGCTCATGGGTAAGTGACGAGCATATCTCCCCTCACACTCATCATGGCAGCTCATGGATAAGTGAGGAGCATACCTCCCCCCACACTCATCATGGCAGCTCATGGGTAAGTGAGGAGCATACCTCCCCCCACACTCATCATGGCAGCTCATGGGTAAGTGAGGAGCATACCTCCCCCCCACACTCATCATGGCAGCTCATGGGTAAGTGAGGAGCATACCTCCCCCCACACTCGTCATAGCAGCTCATGGGTAAGTGAGGAGCGTACCTCCTACCACACTTATCATGGCAGCTCATGGGTAAGTGAGGCTCATACCTCCCCCCACACACTCATCATGGCAGCTCATGGGTAAGTGAGGAGCATACCTCCCCCCACACTCATCATGGCAGCTCATGGGTAAGTGAGGAGCATACCTCCCCCCACACTCATCATGGCAGCTCATGGGTAAGTGAGGAGCATACCTCCCCCCACACTCATCATGGCAGCTCATGGGTAAGTGAGGAGCATACCTCCCCCACCCACACACTCATCATGGCAGCTCATGGGTAAGTGAGGAGCATACCTCCACCCCACACTCATCATGGCAGCTCATGGGTAAGTGAGGAGCATGCCTCCCCCACACTCATCATGGCAGCTCATGGGTAAGTGAGGAGCATATCTCCCCTCACACTCATCATGGCAGCTCATGGGTAAGTGAGGAGCATACCTCCCCCCACACTCATCATGGCAGCTCATGGGTAAGTGAGGAGCATACCTCCCCCCCACACTCATCATGGCAGCTCATGGGTAAGTGAGGAGCATACCTCCCCCCACACTCATCATGGCAGCTCATGGGTAAGTGAGGAGCATACCTCCCCCCACACTCATCATGGCAGCTCATGGGTAAGTGAGGAGCATACCTCCCCCCACACTCATCATGGCAGCTCATGGGTAAGTGAGGAGCATACCTCCCCCCACACTCATCATGGCAGCTCATGGGTAAGTGAGGAGCATACCTCCCCCACACTCATCATGGCAGGTCATTGGTAAGTGAGGAGCATACCTCCCCCAGCTAATGGGTAAGTGAGGAGCATACCTCCCCCCCACACTCATCATGGCAGCTCATGGGTAAGTGAGGAGCATACCTCCCCCCACACTCATCATGGCAGCTCATGGGTAAGTGAGGAGCATACCTCCCCCCACACTCATCATGGCAGCTCATGGGTAAGTGAGGAGCATACCTCCCCCCACACACTCATCATGGCAGCTCATGGGTAAGTGAGGAGCATACCTCCCCCCCACACTCATCATGGCAGCTCATGGGTAAGTGAGGAGCATACCTCCCCCCACACTCATCATGGCAGCTCATGGGTAAGTGAGGAGCATACCTCCCCCCCACACTCATCATGGCAGCTCATGGGTAAGTGAGGAGCATACCTCCCCCCACACTCATCATGGCAGCTCATGGGTAAGTGAGGAGCATACCTCCCCCACACTCATCATGGCAGCTCATGGGTAAGTGAGGAGCATACCTCCCCCCACACTCATCATGGCAGCTCATGGGTAAGTGAGGAGCATACCTCCCCCCACACTCATCATGGCAGCTCATGGGTAAGTGAGGAGCATACCTCCCCCCACACTCATCATGGCAGCTCATGGGTAAGTGAGGAGCATACCTCCCCCCACACTCATCATGGCAGCTCATGGGTAAGTGAGGAGCATACCTCCCCCCACACTCATCATGGCAGCTCATGGGTAAGTGAGGAGCATACCTCCCCCCACACTCATCATGGCAGCTCATGGGTAAGTGAGGAGCATACCTCCCCCCACACTCATCATGGCAGCTCATGGGTAAGTGAGGAGCATACCTCCCCCCACACTCATCATGGCAGCTCATGGGTAAGTGAGGAGCATACCTCCCCCCCACACTCATCATGGCAGCTCATGGGTAAGTGAGGAGCATACCTCCCCCCCACACTCATCATGGCAGCTCATGGGTAAGTGAGGAGCATACCTCCCCCCCACACACACTCATCATGGCAGCTCATGGGTAAGTGAGGAGCATACCTCCCCCCCACACTCATCATGGCAGCTCATGGGTAAGTGAGGAGCATACCTCCATCAACACTCATCATGGCAGCTCATGGGTAAGTGAGGAGCATACCTCCCCCCACACTCATCATGGCAGCTCATGGGTAAGTGAGGAGCATACCTCCCCCCACACTCATCATGGCAGCTCATGGGTAAGTGAGGAGCATACCTCCCCCCACACTCATCATGGCAGCTCATGGGTAAGTGAGGAGCATACCTCCCCCCACACTCATCATGGCAGCTCATGGGTAAGTGAGGAGCATACCTCCCCCCACACTCATCATGGCAGCTCATGGGTAAGTGAGGAGCATACCTCCCCCCCACACTCATCATGGCAGCTCATGGGTAAGTGAGGAGCATACCTCCCCCCACACTCATCATGGCAGCTCATGGGTAAGTGAGGAGCATACCTCCCCCCACACTCATCATGGCAGCTCATGGGTAAGTGAGGAGCATACCTCCCCCCACACTCATCATGGCAGCTCATGGGTAAGTGAGGAGCATACCTCCCCCCCACACTCATCATGGCAGCTCATGGGTAAGTGAGGAGGATACCTCCCCTCCACGCTCATCATGGCAGCTCATGGGTAAGTGAGGAGCATACCTCCTCCCTCACACTCATCATGGCAGCTCATGGGTAAGTGAGGAGCATACCTCCCCCCACACTCATCATGGCAGTTCATGGGTAAGTGAGGAGCATACCTCTCCCCACACTCATCATGGCAGCTCATGGGTAAGTGAGGAGCATACCTCCCCCCACACTCATCATGGCAGGTCATGGGTAAGTGAGGAGCATACCTCCCCCACACACTCATCATGGCAGCTCATGGGTAAGTGAGGAGCATACCTCCCCCACACTCATCATGGCAGCTCATGGGTAAGTGAGGAGCATACCTCCCCCCACACTCATCATGGCAGCTCATGGGTAAGTGAGGAGCATACCTCCCCCCACACTCATCATGGCAGCTCATGGGTAAGTGAGGAGCATACCTCCCCCCACACTCATCATGGCAGCTCATGGGTAAGTGAGGAGCATACCTCCCCCCACACTCATCATGGCAGCTCATGGGTAAGTGAGGAGCATACCTCCCCCCACACTCATCATGGCAGCTCATGGGTAAGTGAGGAGCATACCTCCCCCCACACTCATCATGGCAGCTCATGGGTAAGTGAGGAGCATACCTCCCCCACACTCATCATGGCAGCTCATGGGTAAGTGAGGGGCATACCTCCCCCCCAAACTCATCATGGCAGCTCATGGGTAAGTGAGGAGCATACCTCCCCCCACACTCATCATGGCAGCTCATGGGTAAGTGAGGAGCATACCTCCCCCCACACTCATCATGGCAGCTCATGGGTAAGTGAGGAGCATACCTCCCCCCCACACTCATCATGGCAGCTCATGGGTAAGTGAGGAGCATACCTCCCCCCACACTCATCATGGCAGCTCATGGGTAAGTGAGGAGCATACCTCCCCCCACACTCATAATCGCAGCCCATGGGTAAGTGAGGAGCATACCTCCCACCACACTCATCAAGGCAGCCCATGGGTAAGTGAGGAGCATACCTCCCCCCCACACTCATCATGGCAGATCATGGGTAAGTGAGGAGCATACCTCCCCCCACACTCATCATGGCAGCTCATGGGTAGGTGAGGCGCATACCTCCCCCCACACTCATCATGGCAGCTCATGGGTAGGTGAGGCGCATACCTCCCCCCACACTCATCATGGCAGCACATGGGTAGGTGAGGCGCATACCTCCTCCCCAGTCATCATGGCAGCCCATGGGTAAGTGAGGAGCATACCTCCCCCACACTCATCATGGCAGCCCATTGGTAAGTGAGGAGCATTCCTCCCCCATCACCCATCATGGCAGCCCATGAGTAAGCGAGAAGCATACCTCCCCCACACTCATCATAGCAGCCCATGGGTAAGTGAGGAGCATTCCTCCCCCCACACTCATCATGGCAGCCCATGGGCAAGTAAGGATCATACCTCCCCCACACTCATCATGGCAGAACATGGGTAAGTGAGGAGCATACCTACCCCCACACTCATCATGGCAGCCCATGGGCAAGTAAGGAACATACCTCCCCCACACTCATCATGGCAGCCCATGGGTAAAGTGAGGAGCATACCTCCCCCAGCCCACACTCATCATGGCAGCCCATGGGCAAGTGAGGAGCATACACTCATCATGGCAGCCATACCTTCCTCCACACTCATCATGGCAGCCCATAGAGGCGCATAAGGCAGCCCATGGGCAGTGAGGAGCATACCCTCTCATCATGGCAGCCCATGGGCAAGTGAGGAGCATACACCTCCACACTCATCATGGCAGCCCATGGGCAAGTGAGGAGCATACACCTCCACACTCATCATGGCAGCCCATTGGCAAGTGAGGAGCATACACCCCTACACTCATCATGGCAGCCCATGGGCAAGTGAGGAGCATACACCTCTACACTTATCATGGCAGCCCATGGGCAAGTGAGGAGCATACACCCCCACACTCATCATGGCAGCCCATGGGCTAGTGAGGAGCATACACCCCCACACTCATCATGGCAGCTCATGGGTAAGTGAGGAGCATACCTCCCCCCACACTCATAATGGCAGCTCATGGGTAAGTGAGGAGCATACCTCCCCCCCACACTCATCACGGCATCCCATGGGTAACGGTGGAGCATACCTCTTCCCACACTCATCAGGCAGCCCATGGGTAAGTGAGGAGCATACCTCCTCCCCACTCATCATGGCAGCCCATGGGTAAGTGACGACCGTACCCCCCACAATCATCATGGCAGCCAATGGATAAGTGAGGAGCATACCTCCCCCAGCACTCATCATGGCAGCCCATGGGTAAGTGAGGAGCATACTTCCCCCAACACTCATTATGGCAGCCCATGGGTAAGTGAGGACCATACCACCCACAGTCATCATGGCAGCCCATGGGTAAGTGAGTAGCATACCTGTCCCCACACTCATGATAGCAGCCCATTGGTAAGTGAGGAGCATTCCTCCCCCATCACTCATCATGGCAGCCCATGAGTAAGCGAGGAGCATACCTCCCCCACACTCATCATAGCAGCCCATGGGTAAGTGAGGAGCATACCTCCCCCCACACTCATCATGGCAGCCCATGGGTAAGTGAGGAGCATACCTTACCCCACACTCATCATGGCAGCCCATGGGCAAGTGAGGAACATACCTCCCCCACACTCATCATGGCAACCCATGGGCAAGTGAGGAGCATACCTCCCCCACACTCATCATGGCAGCCCATGGGCAAGTGAGGAGCATACCTCCCCTAGTCATCATGGTAGCCCATAGGTAAGTGAGGACTATACCCCTACAGTCATCATGGCAGCCCATGGGCAAGTGAGGAGCATACACCTCCACACTCATCATGGCAGCCCATGGGCAAGTGAGGAGCATACACCTCTACACTCATCATGGCAGCTCATGGGTAAGTGAGGAGCATACCTCCCCCCACACTCATAATGGCAGCTCATGGGTAAGTGAGGCGCATACCTCCTCCCCACTCTCATCATGGCAGCCCATGGGGAAGTGAGGAGCATATCTCCCCCACACTCAACATGGCAGCCCATGGGGAAGTGAGGAGCATACCTCCCCCCACACTCATAATGGCAGCCCATGGGCAAGTGAGGAGCATACCTCCCCCACACTCATCATGGCAGCCCATGGGGAAGTGAGGAGCATACCTCCCCCACACTCATCATGGCAGCCCATGGGGAAGTGAGGAGCATACCTCCCCCACACTCATCATAGCAGTCCATGAACAACTGAGAGGCTCTCCCTGAGCACTAACGTGCAAAGAAACAATCATAAAAGTCGTAGTTTTTATGATTGAAAAAACACGACATAATATCATATTCTCTTGATTACAGCAAGAACTAAAAAATTACTCTTTTGGAAAAAGATACTTAGAAATATAGTAGAAACAAGCTTATTTCATCAACAAAAGGACCACAATAGGAAAAGGTCACTTTGTCTGATTTTTGTGTTATTCCAGGTTCTCTACACGTATGCTGCTATGTATGATAATCTATGTTATTGTATTTGTGTATACCTGAATAAACGTACTTAACATGTAGCCAGATTTATGCCCTATTTTTCAGTCAGAACATTTTTTCAAGATTTTTCTTTTTTTTCTGCATTTCTGCTTCCCCCCCCTTAACTCTAATATGTATTCGAAGTTCAGGACTAAGTGATCACCAGCTCCAAGGTGCCTTTTATATGTAATGTTTCCAGTGTTTGAACTACTCAAGGCAAATACGAGGTGTACCCTTGCTGGTTTATCTTCCCCTTTCTCTCTGGTAGTGACCCTAACATGTTGATACATAAGGTTTTCCAGTATCACCTCCATCATCTTATCCCTCCACGTTTCTGGTCCCACATGTGGCTCCAGATAACTTTGCCCTTCCCTGTGGACCCTTCTGGCCATCTCAACTAGTGTATCCATGATTGGTCTGTTGCTCTCATTGTGCTCTTGTGTTGGTCTCCTGCTATTCAGTGGCGAGTTGTACATCACTGCAGTCACCACCGTGGGACCCTCAGTCTGACGTGTCCTACTATGTGGTCCCTGTCTTCCTTTACGTCCACTACTTCCAACTCCTCAAGACTCCATGATTCTTGATGAGCAGTGCAACTTCTCCTACCCCTCTGTTATCTCTATCTTTCCTCAGGATCTGATATCTAGTGTGTGTATGTGTATCTTCATGTGTATATGTTTATCAGGTTCCACGTAAGTTGGATAACGTTAAATTGGGAGGTAGTAATGTTCAGAAATAATTTCAATTAGTGTTTCTTCCTTTGTGTATGGAATCGTTCGTGCTTCTGACAAGCGTATACTAGTGTGTGTGAGGTTGTAAGCGTTGTGTATGGCACAGACAAGGTTACATGTTGAGAGTGAGGCACAGACGAGGTTACATGTTGAGAGTGAGGCACAGACGAGGTTACATGTTGAGAGTGAGGCACAGACGAGGTTACATGTTGAGAGTGAGGCACAGACGAGGTTGTATGTTGAGAGTGAGGCACAGACGAGGTTACATGTTGAGAGTGAGGCACAGACGAGGTTGTATGTTGAGAGTGAGGCACAGACGAGGTTATATGTTGAGAGTGAGGCACAGACGAGGTTACATGTTGAGAGTGAGGCACAGACGAGGTTGTATGTTGAGAGTGAGGCACAGACGAGGTTACATGTTGAGAGTGAGGCACAGACGAGGTTACATGTTGAGAGTGAGGCACAGACGAGGTTGTATGTTGAGAGTGAGGCACAGACGAGGTTACATGTTGAGAGTGAGGCACAGACGAGGTTGTATGTTGAGAGTGAGGCACAGACGAGGTTATATGTTGAGAGTGAGGCACAGACGAGGTTATATGTGGTTGTATGTTGAGTGAGGCACAGACGAGGTTATATGTTGAGAGTGAGGCACAGACGAGGTTACATGTTGAAAGTGAGGCACAGACGAGGTTGTATGTTGAGAGTGAGGCACAGACGAGGTTACATGTTGAGAGTGAGGCACAGACGAGGTTACATGTTGAGAGTGAGGCACAGGCGAGGTTATATGTTGAGAGTGAGGCACAGACGAGGTTATATGTTGAGAGTGAGGCACAGACGAGGTTGTATGTTGAGAGTGAGGCACAGACGAGGTTGTATGTTGAGAGTGAGGCACAGACGAGGTTGTATGTTGAGAGTGAGGCACAGACGAGGTTGTATGTTGAGAGTGAGGCACAGACGAGGTTGTATGTTGAGAGTGAGGCACAGACGAGGTTATATGTTGAGAGTGAGGCACAGACGAGGTTGTATGTTGAGAGTGAGGCACAGACGAGGTTATATTTTTGAGAGTGAGGCACAGACGAGGTTACATGTTGAGAGTGAGGCACAGACGAGGTTGTATGTTGAGAGTGAGGCACAGACGAGGTTATATGTTGAGAGTGAGGCACAGACGAGGTTGTATGTTGAGAGTGAGGCACAGACGAGGTTATATGTTGAGAGTGAGGCACAGACGAGGTTATATGTTGAGAGTGAGGCACAGACGAGGTTATATGTTGAGAGTGAGGCACAGACGAGGTTATATGTTGAGAGTGAGGCACAGACGAGGTTATATGTTGAGAGTGAGGCACAGACGAGGTTACATGTTGAGAGTGAGGCACAGACGAGGTTATATGTTGAGAGTGAGGCACAGACGAGGTTATATGTTGAGAGTGAGGCACAGACGAATCACATATATTTCGCTACAGGACGTTGCAGTAATTCACTCCTTCAAGAACACAGTGAACGGATGATCATATATTTAGAATCTATGCCACGACGCTGTTTTCCGGCGAGGACCAAAACATTCAGCACATATCAGCCAGCGGTCTCTGCAGCCATAGCCAGCCATAGTCTATTTCCCATTCACTTGTGTCATTAACATCCTTGACACTAGAGAGACACACTTCTGGAAACAGTGCCAATCAGTCATGACTGGGTACACTGCACTCCGTCAGAACAGATATTGCAATATAATAATTATAATGCGAATTTACTGTTGATATTGTGGAACATGAAAAGTAATAATCATTGAAGTGAGTGTGATGCAAATCACAATTCTACTTCACGACCCCACGCTTGAGAATACCTCATTAGCATTAATTAAGAACCCATTAGACAATTTTTATCGGAGTCTGGAGACCTATTTTTGTGTAATAACTCTAGGTGTTTGACAAATATGTCATTATTATTATTATTATTATTATTATTATTATTATTATTATTATTATTATTATTATTATTATTATTATTATTATTGTTGTATTCATGGGGTGAGCACTACACCCTCAGGGGTAGCAGAAGGAGAAGGAAGGCAACATTCAGTCCAAACAGAGGAAGGGTAGTTCCAATGATCTGCGTCAAGAGCCTTCATCAGCATCAACAAACCTCTCTTGAAGGGTATATAACAAGAGTTTATCTCGACAGGCTGCTGGTGCCTACAACAACAACAACAACAACAACAACAACAACAACAACAACAACAACAACAACAACAACAACAACAACAACAACAACAACAAGGATGCATGCCCGTCACCTTGTCCTGGCAGTCAGCTGCTCCCTGTTGCTGGTCAATGCACAATTTAATCAGTACACCTTCAATAAGGTCAGTTATCATTGTGAATTAACCCACAGTTTCTTCATGAGACCATGAAAATGAAGGAGCACTGCATTAGGCCTACTGGCCCATGCTAGGAAAGTCTTTCTCAAGTCCAGCCTCTCTGGCTCTTATTTGCCGTGTTGGTCTTGGACTTGTAAGTGGTCCTGGACCAATCGAAACACCATCTAAAGGTGAACTATGGTATCAGACAGGCAGTATTAAACGTTTCGGTCGCAGTTTTTTTAAAGCTTTTTACTATACCATGACCCACAACCCTCTCCTCAATAAATATCCTTGGATTACACATGTTTCTTATTTACACATATCGCCCAAAGTTGTCTCTCTAAACTGTGGGTTAATTAGGAACTGTTTACAGCTCTATATTCTTATACGACTTGTATTCTAGAGTTAACTTTTGTAGGTGGGAATCTATTTATCCATTTTTTCACATAGGTACAGTACCCATTGTATTACGCTCTGCACCAAGCATTGTTTTATTAATTAATTATGTTTGTAATTCCTACATGTAATTCCATGTGATGAATACGACACATGTACAGTGTACTTGAGTTACTTTATGTGAGAAACATTTCGATCACATGGGGATTTATAGGTATTACAGAAAGCCATGAGAAAGGAGTTATGTTGTAGTGAAGCGACTGCTATTATCAAACTTTCCTTTCTCATAGCTCTATATTTGATTGATAAAGATTCCTAAGTGTGGCACATATGTCTCATCAGAGTTGTGCTCGGTGAAGATTTGGTATATGTAGCAGCATTCCTTTCCGTGTTTCCCTTATTTAATTGCTGTCTCCTTCGCATGAGCTTCATACAGTCCCGGGAGAGCGAAAACTAGTTGTAATAAATGACTTAGTAGTAGTAGTAGTGGTAGTAATAGTAGTAGTAGTAGTAGTAGTAGTAGTAGTAGTAGTAGTAGTAGTAGTAGTAAGAACAAGAATTTTTTTATTAACACATCGGCAGTCTCCCACCAAGGCAGGGTGGCTCGAAAAAGAAAAACATTCATCATCAATCACTCTATCACTGTCTTGCCAGAGGCAAGCTTATACTACACTTAAAAAGCTGCAACATTAACGCACCTCCTTCAGACTGCAGGGACTGTACTTCCCGTCTCAAGGACTCAAGTCTAACCTGTCGGTTCCCCTGAATCCCTTTATAAATATTACCTTGCTCTCACTCCAACAGCACGTCAAGTCTTAAAAACCATTTGTCTCCACTCACTCCTATCTAACATGCTCAAGCATGCTTACTTCCGGAAGTTCAAGCCACTCGCACACAAAACCTTCTTTACTCTCTCCTTCCAACCTTTCCTAGGCCAACCTCTACCCCACCTTCTTTCCGCTACAGATTTATACATTCAAGAAGTCACTCTATTTCGTTTCATCCTCTCTACATGTCCAAACCACCTCAACAACCCCTCCTCAACCCTTTGGATAATACTTTTAGTAACCCCATACCTCTTCCAAATTTCCAAACTACGGATTCTCTACATTAAATTCACACCACATTGCCCTCAGACACAACATCTCCACTGCCTCCTTGTTGTAATATTCACCTCCCATGCTTCACATCCATATAAGAGCGTTGGTATAAGTATGCTCTCATACATTTCCCTCTTTGCTTCCATGGATAACATTCTTTATCTCCACAGACTCCTAGTGCACCACCCACCTTTTTCCCCTTATGAATTCTATGATTCACCTCATCCTTCATAGACCCATCCGCTGACACGTCCACTCTCAAATATCTTAATACATTCACCTCCACCATACTCTCTCTTTCCAATCTGATATCCAATCTTTCGTCACCTAATTTTTTTGTAACTCTCATCACCTTACTCTTACCTTTATTCACTTCAAATTTCCTTCCTTTACATACCCTACCAAACTTATCAACCAACCTCTGCAACTTCTCTTCAGAATCTCCCAAAAACACAGTGACATCAATAAAGAGCAACTGTGACAACTCCTACTTTGTGTTAGCTTCTTTAATTTTTAACCCCACATCTCTTGTAAACACACGAACATTCGCTTCTTTTACAACCTCACCAATAAATATATTGAATAACCATGGTGACATCACACATCCCTATCTAAGGCCTACTTTTACTGGGAAATAATATCCCTTTGTTCCACAAACTCTAACCTGAGCCTCACTATGCTCGTAAAAACTCTCCACTGCTTTCAGTAACCTACCTTCTATTCCATACATTTGTAACATCTGCCACATTGCCCCCCTGTCCACCCTGTCATACACCTTTTCCAAATCCATAAATGCCAAAAAACCTCTTTACCCTTATTAAAATACTGTTCACCTATATGATTCACTGTAAACGGTATACATTACCCCTACCTTTCCTAAAGCCTCCTTGTTCATCCTGCTCTCCTTCTTACAAAATTCTTTCAATAATAACTCTACCATACTCTTGACCAGGTGTACAAATGAACTCTGCATGCTCTCTGCCAGTCCCTAGGAACCTTACCCTCTTCCATATATTCATTAAATAAAAGAACTAACCATGCCAAAACTACATCTCCTTCCCACCTGCTTTTAACATTTCTGTCTTTACCTCATCAATCCCAGCTGCCTTATCCCCTTTCATTCTACCTACTGCCTCACGAACTTCTCCCACACTCACAACTGGCTCTTCCTCACTCCTACAAGATGTTATTCCTCCTTGCTCTATACACGAAACTGCAGCTTCCCTATCTTCATCAACATGTAACAATTCCTCAAAATATTCCCTCCATCTTCCCAATACCTCTAACTTTCCATTTAATAACTCTCTTCTCATTTTTTCAGCTGTCAAATTCATTCGTTCCCTAGGCTTTCTTATTTTATTAATCTCATTCCAAATTTTTTTTCTTTTCAATAAAATTTGGCGATAGTATCTCACACACTCATTTGCTCTCTTGTACATTGCTTCACCACTCTCTTGACCTCTCTTTTTCTCTCCATATACTCCTCCCTTCTTGCATCACTTCTACTTTGTAAAAAACTTTCATATGCTAACTTTTTCTCTCTTACTACTCTCTCTTTATATCATCATTCCACCAATCGCTCTTCTTCCCTCCCGCACCAACTTTCCTGTAACCACAAGCTTCTGCTGAACACTATTGTTACACACTTAAACCTACCCCAAACCTCTTCAACCTCATTGCCTATACTCTCACTAGCCCATCTCTCCTCCTGTAGTTGTTTATATCTTACCCTAACTGCCTCCTAATTTAACTTATAAACCTTCACCTCTCTCTCTCTTCCTTGATGCTTCCATTTTCCTTGTAACCCTTCTACATTTTACTCTCACTATAGCTACAACTAAAATGTGATTTGATATATCTGTGGCTCGTCTATAATCACGTACATCCTGAAGTCTACCCAACAGTCTTTTATATACGCCCTATATCATATCTTGTATACTCACTCATCCTTTAGGTTCCCTCCCACAATTACTCTTTCACTTGGTCGTAAGTTCCAAAACACTCACTTAACATCTCCCAAAATCTTTCTCTATCCTCTAAACTTCTTTCTTTTACAAGTGCATACACACTTATTATGACCCACTTTTTGCATCCGACCCTTACTTTAATTCACATAATCCTTGAATTTATAATTTACATATCCTCTTCTCCTTCCATAACTGATCCTTCATCATTATTGCTACATCTTCCTTAGCTCTAACTTTCTCAGATACTGCTGAGTTAATCCCATTTATTTCTCCCCACTGAAACTCCGGTACCCCCTTCAGTTTGGTTTCACTTAGAGCCAGGACATCCAACTTCTTTTCCTTCATAACATTAGCAATTATCACTTTCTTATCATCTGCACTACATCCACACACATTCAAACATCCCATTTTTATAAAGTTTTTCTTATTATTTTTAGTAGTTTATACAGGAGAAGGAGTTACTAGCCCATTGTTCTAGGGATTTTAGTCACCTCCTACGACACACATGGCTTACAGAGTAAAGATTTTTTTATATAATAATAATAATAATAATAATAATAATAATAATAATAATAATAATAATAATATTATTATTATTATTATTATTATTATTATTATTATTATTATTATTATTATTATTACTTATTTCTACAAGTATATGTAAAACATATACAGACCTAAGTGACGTCAATGACATACTGTTTACAAGTTCCTTGTTATGCAGATTATTTAGTTTGGTAATACTGTTGTAGAGTATATCAATTTTTTCAGGTACCATAACTTGCACATTGTGGCTTATTCACAAACGTCTTAATATGCAACAGTATTCATAATTTTACTAATACTGTTACATATTAAGTTGTGGTGTGAGAGTGAGACTAAGAGGCGGTATTTATTCTCCACAGTTTTATGTAGACACATCCATGTCCGTGTTTACCTCGTGTCCACCAATACAAGTGACCTTGACAACCTATGGCAACGAGTTATCATTAGTGTATTGTGTAGTTATTTGTTCTCAAAACCTCAACTGCAACTTTTTTACCCTTCAAGGTACGTGTTACTTACGCAATGTATCTTATTTCCCAAATTTTTATTTTTGCACCAAAACAAACCTGAGCTTAATAAAATCCAATGATAATAATGTTCACTTTATTTATTTATAACTGTGAATAGATATATTGACCTGTTGTGTAAGGTTTCACGCTCGATTCTTAAAGTAATTTTCGTGAGCTTTTAAATATAGTGGGAATCCTTCTGGCCATTTGCAAGGTGTTGGTGGTGTTTCATTCATTAGGAGAAAGGGCAGTGTTTCCTTAGAGCGAAACGTTGTCCTGATGAAGACTTATTCTGCTATACGTGTTAAGATGGTTAGAACGTTTATTAAGATTTCAAAATATCATGCAAATAGTGAATGGTGCATTAAGACTGTCTCTTCCACCTCTGTCATACAGGAGACGCTTGCATGTTGCAGACAGTAATACTGGCCTCCGGCTACAACACAACAACCATTGGCTCCACTGTGGTGCCAGCTTACAGAGTAAATGCCCTGGGTATAGCACCCATCAACATAGTGCCAATAGCCACAGTCGGGTCAACCTCAGACTACTGGTCCTCTCCAAGATTTTCAAATGCCCTGGTAAAGGAAATTTGTTTATTAGGTATCATAGTGAAGCGAGACAGACACATTCATGTATGAACTTGCTAAAACGAGTCTTAGACATGTTTGAAGGTAATGTGTTTATCATTTGCTTAAGGAATTTAACACCTCTGCAACACTTGGGTGTCTTCATTATGGAAACTTTTCTGCAACCATTGCTTCCTCAGTCCACTACAGAGAAAAGGGTTGAAGATCAGAAGGAGTCAGAGATAATCAGTCCCTCAGCCTGGAGTCAATGTGATCAGTCCATCAGTCGATCAGGCCAGGATGAGGGACTGATTACCTCAAACTCCTTCTGATCGTCAACCCTTTTTCTCTGTAGTGGACTGAGGAAGCCAGTGGTTGGTGAAGGACGTCCTCAGTAAAGATACTAAAGTGTCTAATTTATCATCCTGTCGGTTCTCTGAAACTTTTATCAACAACATTTGCCTAATTTAGATTCTTTGTGTTATTATATATACTTTTTCAGAGAAATAATCATTCCCAACACTTACTCTCTGATATATTAAGATTTTTTGTTGTCTATAATAAAAAACTGAACACTCGAAGTTTTACCACTTCCACCGATTGTTTTTAGTTTCATTCATTCGTTTTTACTTCTTAATTCTCTATGTATAAGCAGAAAAAAAAATATAACAAACTAATTTTAGGATAAAGTTTTTTTTTTTTTTTTTACGGCTCTTTTATCCCTCCATCCAATTAGCGAAAACTTATGGAATAATAATGTCATTTATATCAATGATTTCCCAAACTCATCTAAACTCCTTAACTCCTTTATATTTGCAGATGACACTACTTATTTCTTCTCTCATCCAAACCTAACTATACTAACTATACTAACTATACTAACTATACTAACTATACTAACTATACTAACTATACTAACTATACTAACTATACTAACTATACTAACTATACTAACTATACTAACTATACTAACTATACTAACTATACTAACTATACTAACTATACTAACTATACTAACTATACTAACTATACTAACTATACTAACTGACACTGTAAAAAATATCTACTTGGATGACTACCAACAAACTTAGTCTTAATATAGACAAAACTTACTTCATGCTATTTGGAAACAGAACTTCAAATGTACAGTTAAACATATTGATAAATGGTTCACCCATTTCAAGACACACAGGACAAATTTCTAGGTCTTCACCTTGACTGTAGTCTCAAATTCCAGGTCCACATACAGCAAATATCCAAGAAAGTCTCCAAAGCAGTAGTCATCCTATCAAACATACGGTACTATGTACCCCTAACAGCTCTTCTTGCTCTGTACTACTCTCTCATCTACCATTACCTCAGCTATGGTATTTTTTACATGGTGCTCAACCACGGCAAATCACCTTAAGCCTTTAATAACCCAGCAAAAAAGCTGCTGTGTGATTGGTTACCATCTCCTGCACTAGAGCCTTAACTTGCTTAATATACAAAATATCTACACTTATTATTGCGTCTACTACACACACACACAACATTATACTTAAATATTATTAACCTTCCTCTCAAATTCCTCTATAATAACTACAACATAAAGCACAGCCATAATATAAGACACAAATCTCTCATCGTTATTCCGCACGTCCATCTCTCTGTGTGCTAAAATGCTCTGCACATAAATAGCCCGAAGATCTGGAGTTCATTTCCTGAAGACACTAAAGGCTCCTGCTTCCTGTAAATCAATTTAAGGCGCTACTTAGAAATTGCCTCATCACCCAAAAATTAACCAGAAAAACACTTTATTTAGCACCTACCAATTACGCAAAAGTTACCCAAAAAACTCCTAAATAATTTATGACTTCTCAACTATTTGATCATTAACTTCAAACTTAAAATTATTTCAGTTTCATTATTGTAGTGTATATGATACTTCATAATTGTTCAACTACTTACTTATTACTTTAGACTTATAATTTTTTAAATTTCATTGTTTTAATTTGTGCTAAATTTTAATATTATTTTTTTATTATTAACACACTGGCCGAGTCCCACCAAGGCAGGGTGGCCCGAAAAAAAAAAACTTTCACCATCATTCACTCCATCACTGTCTTGCCAGAAGGGTGCTTTACACTACAGTTTTTAAACTGCAACATTAACACCCCTCCTTCAGAGTGCAGGCACTGTACTTCCCATCTCCAGGACTCAAGTCCGGCCTGCCGGTTTCCCTGAACCCCTTCATAAATGTTACTTTGTTCACACTCCAACAGCACGTCAAGTATTAAAAATCATTCGTCTCCATTCACTCCAATCAAATACACTCACGCATGCCTGCTGGAAGTCCAAGCCCCTCGCACACAAAACCTCCTTTACCTCCTCCCTAGACTTTCTGGCAACACTCTAGTATAATTATCATCATTATACGATGTTTCTACAAGGAATTATAGTCATTTATAACAGGCATTGTGACCTTTCCTAGGCCGACCCCTACCCCGCCTTCCCTCAACTACATTCTGTTTCGCTCCATTCTCTCTACATGTCCGAACCACCTCAACAACCCTTCCTCAGCCCTCTGGACAACAGTTTTGGTAATCCCGCACCTCCTCCTAACTTCCAAACTACGAATTCTCTGCATTATATTCACACCACACATTGCTCTCAGACATGACATCTCCACTGCCTCCAGCCTTCTCCTCGCTGCAACATTCATCACCCATGCTTCACACCCATATAAGAGTGTTGGTAAAACTATACTCTCATACATTCCCCTCTTTGCCTCCAAGGACAAAGTTCTTTGTCTCCACAGACTCCTAAGTGCACCGCTCACCCTTTTACCCTCATCAATTCTATGATTCACCTCATCCATCGGTGGATGGGACATCCACCAACACGTCCACTCCCAAATATGCGAATAGATTCACCTCCTCCATACTCTTTCCCTCCAGTCTGATATCCAATCTTTTATCACCTAATCTTTTTCTAATCATCATCACCTTACTCTTTCCTATATTCACTTATAATTTTCTTCCTTTACATACCCTAACAAAGTCATCCACCATTGCTCAACTATTTAATCATTACTTCAAGCTAATTTTTTTCAATTTCATTGTTTTAAATTGTTCTAATGTGTAATACTGTATTTTTTATAAACTATATCAAAAATATAATTTTTTTGTACCTAACTTATTAAAACCATACAGCATAAACTAATAGAAGATTCAGTTTTCTTGTATTCATTGTAACTCACCTAATGACCATATGTACAATTACAAAACTGTTATTGCCTTATTAATCTCAAGTTAGCCAGGGAGTCGCGCCAGCACTAAAAAAAATCGAAAAAATACGAAAATTAAATTATTCATACCAAAAAATAACTGAACTTTCTGGCAACACTCTGGTAAGTAAGTAAGTAAGTTTATTCAGGTATACACAAATACAGTTACATTGAATTATCATACATAGCAGCATATGTGTAGAGAACCTAGGATAACCCAAAAAAGTCAGAGAGAGTGACTTATTTCCATTGGGGTCCTTTTACCTTATTATTATAATATAAAGGTTATAATATCATATTACTATTCTATAATGAAGATAACATCTTATTATCATACTAAAAAGACTATCTACTACACCAAGGCCATTAAGACTATCTACAATACGAGGGTCATTAATAGGAATAAGGTAAAATTTACACGTATTTTAGCTAAAAAATAGAAAATGATTCCCCTCCCTTTCTGTAGCTACATTCATCAGACACCTTTTGGCACTCTTCTTGAACTGGTTCATGCTATGACTGGCTTTGACATGTGCAGGCAGTCTGTTCCATTCCTTTATTGCTGTACAATAGAAAGTGTTTGAAGCCTGGCCAATGACTGTGGGTATTACAAAGTTGTGCTCTCCCCCCCCTAGTACTATGATTGCTGCGGTTCCCATCCTGGGCAAAATTAACAGCAAGATATTCTGAACACTGTTTTTGAGCAATTTTATAAACATGATTTAGCTTCAGTTGTTTTACTCTGTCTTCAACATTCAGCATATCCAACTGCTGTAATTCATCCTGGCCTACATGTTCTCTTGGTCCCAGACCCACGATGAATCTTACGATTTTGTTCTGGGTGATTTGCAGTCTATCTTTCATTTTTTTTTGTCAAGGCAGAGTAACATGAAGAGCAAGCGTAGTCCATATGGCATTGTATAAGGGCTAGACATAGGGTCCTGCGAGCCTCAGTAGGTAGACACTGTGCTTGTCTATACAGGAACATCAGTCTGGCATTCGCTTTCTTTACTACACTGTTCCCTATCAATTCTCCTGACATGCATGGGTCAAAGGGGATTCCCAGATATTTTACTGATGAAACCAAAGTGATGGGCTCCCCATTACACTGGACATTAAAATTATTTACCCTTCTCAGTTTATGTTTCGTGCCAAAGAGAATGGCTTCAGTTTTCCCGAGGTATAATGATAGTTTGTTGTCTACTAACCATTTGCTGCAGGACTCCAGTTCCAGTGTTAATACATTAGCTATATCTTGTGGGTCTTTACCTGACACTAACAGAGCACTGTCATCTGCATACAGTAGGAGTTTGCACTTGACACTGATAGGCATGTCATTGACATAACATAAGAATCAGAACGTTTTGTTGATTTTGACAATTTGTCTCCTGTTGCTAAGGTAGGACTTAAACCAGTCTACAGAACCTATATCGATAGTTTGAAGTTTCTTACATAGTATGTTGTAGTTGACAGTATAGAAGGCCTTTTGCAGGTCTAAGGTTACCATACCTATGAGGTTCCCCTTTGACATTTCAGTTCTCAGGTAATCCATCAGATTAATTAGGGAGGTGTCGGTTGAGTAAGATCTTCTAAAGCCCGATTGATAGCTATGGAGAATGTTGTTGTTATTAAGGTACTTAACTACTTGAGAGTACACCGCCCTCTCTAGAATTTTGGATATTATACTGAGTATACTAACAGGCCTATAGTTGCTGACATCAGACCTACTATTTTTCTTGAAGATAGGAGTAACTCTGGCCCTTTGAACCCCTCAGGTACGGTATTAGTGGTGATTGATAGATTTATTATGTGAGCAATAGGGATTGACAGTTCAGAAGCACCATCTTTTAGAAACTTAGACGGGATGTTATCAGGGCCTGTGCTCTTAGCTGGGTTTAACCTGCTTAGTTCTTTTTGAATAAAGTCATGAGATACACTTACTAGTTGACAACTGTTTGGGGTTACCCCTTTATTGGTATAGTATGTTTGAAACTTATCAGAGTCTGTGTTAAAGGTATTTGATGCAGCTGGTAGTTTACTTACTAGTGTTGATGCAACAGATGTGTAGCAGGAATTAAAGCAATTTGCCACCTTAGATGTTTCGTGGCATACCTCATTATCGATAGTGAGTACTATGTTAGACCTATCTACTGGTTTATGGCTGTACCCCAACTGTTTCAGTTGTTGCCAGAGCTTTCTGGGGATATGCTTATACTCTTCAATTTTTGAGCAATAGTGCTTTGCCTTTGCTCCTTTTATAAGTCTCTGTACTCTGTTCCCCACCCTTGGAATTCATTTAGTGCTACAATATCCTGTCTGTTTGCTTTAAATCTTTTTAGCAGCTGGTCTCTGAATTTCATATCATCTAATATCTCAGTAGTCATCCAGGGTTCAGTTCTTCGTTTAATCCAATATTATCAAGGTGCAATATTATCAAGGATGGTAGTGAACATTGTTTTGAATTTTTCCCAGGCATCGTTTACGTCCGTGCAACTTGTTATCTCTGTCCAGTCACAATTGTGTAGCCTATTTACCAGTGTTTCTTTACTGTAGTTTCTAGTTGACCTCATTTTTATTGTCCTGTGTAGGCCTATCCTATCCCTAGTGATTTTCCTGGTGCAGTAAATGATGAAATGATCACTAAGACCTGTGGTAATGACGCCTGACTGACTAATGTTCTCAGAACGGTTACAGAATATGTGGTCAGTTATGGTGGCTGAGAACTGTGTGATCCGGGTTGGTGTATTAATTAGTCGAGTGTAACTATTTAAACCTAGAATTTGCTATTACCTATTGCATAGCACGTTATTTTGCTGCTGAAAACAGATATTGAAGTCTCCCAGTATTATTGTCTCGCAATTGTTTTCAAGTCCGGACAATACTCTGGAAAAGTCTTCTAAGAACTGATCCTGGGTAGGATGGCGGTAACTAGTTCCTACTAAGATGGGTTTGGTCTTGGGAAGCAGCACTTCAAACCATAGAATCTCCAGTTTATTGTTATTTAAATCAGGTCTTGGGTTGTAATGTAGACACATACCCCGCCACCCTTTCTGTTCCTATCTAAGCGTTTTATATTGTAACCATCTATTTTGACCTCGTCGTCAGTCACCGTATCATCCAACCAAGATTCAGAGATGGTTATAACTGCCGCCCTAATTTTGTTAGCTAGAATCTTAATCTCTGCCAATTTAGGAAGAAGTGATCTTGCGTTGACATGAATAAAGTGAAGGCCTGTTTTCATAAAACAATTATAATCATCCATATATGGCAATGGGTGATTTGCATTAAAATTAGGTAAATCAATGTCATCACTGTTAAAGGGTAACTGTGCCAGAGTGCATTTGTTACACACAAAATGAATTCTGGCACCGTTACTATAATTGTACATACATCCATCATGCACCCACCCCTTACACATTTTACATAAGGTGCCTTTTCTGTTTTTCATGCGTACTTTAGTACAGTGTATGCACCTGTTTGGTGGTGTTTGAGATAATAATGGCCGTATTGTCTCACATTGAACTATGTATGCATTACATATGGAGTTAAGGTTATCATTCCTAGCTACTAGACCGTCATTATCGCCGTCATTTATCTGTCTGTTTTGCCTCTGCACAATAGTTTGAGGTCCTGGATTAATTTGGATATCACCACTTACGAGCGCTACAATAAGTGCTGTGTGCCACTGTTTTTGTTTGGGTATGGTGGCCCGGTGGCCTGGTGACTATAGCTCCCGCTTCACACACGAAGGGGCCGGGTTCGATTCCCGGCGGGTGGAAACATTTCGACACGTTTCCTTACACCTGTTGTCCTGTTCACCTAGCAGCAAATAGGTACCTGGGTGTTAGTAGACTGGTGTGGGTCGCATCCTGGGGGACAATATTAAGGACCCCAGTGGAAATAAGTTAGACAGTCCTCGATGACGCACTAACTTTCTTGGGTTATCCTGGGTGGCTAACACTCCGGGGTTAAAAATCCGAACGAAATCTTATCTTATCTTATGCGGTGTTGCCATACCTTGCGACGATAGTGACATTTACTTTTCTGGTAGGATGGCAACTGTTGGGCTTTTACTGTCCAGGGCGCTGTTACTCCATTCACCTTTTCCAGCCCCCATGACTGATTTCTTTCTTCATGGAATTGAAGAAGAAAGATAAATATAATTATGGCAGCCTGTACCCCCCTAATGCCTGCCATTTTCACTCTTAACTCTTTTACTCATATACAATAATATTTATTTCTCTTTTCCAGTCACCTAGTACACCCTAGTATCTGCTTTAGCAATCACCACTGAATTACTAGTAAAATTTCTTCAAAACCCTCTTCACTGCTCACTTTTCCCTTAACTTCACAAACCCCTTTCAGTTAACCCCTTATTACACACTCCCCTTCCCACCTCACTTCACAGTCTGGCTTCACCAATTAACTTCTAACTCCTTTCATTCTGGTAGACCAGAAAGGTTTAATCAATGGTTTTATCCTTCCAAATCCCCCTCAATTCCATTTATCGGGGGTTGTGTGGTGTTGTTGACTCCTGACCTGGTCTGCTGACTCAGCCATTTTTAAAACACTGAGGGGAGTAACTTTCCTTGAGTTTATAGATATATTTGGCGTTTTCTGCTATGATTCTCTCACTGTACACTGGTCAGCTGAATATAGGTCAGCTACTAAAACATTAACCTTGACTGTTTAACTGTTCATTTCTTTCCCACGACTGGCACTGAGGGATAACCGTCCTATAACCTTGGAGTTTTGTACTGTTGATTTAACGATGTCTCCTGTGTTTCCTCGTTAGCACTGGTACAGGTGATATGATGGTGGTACAGATATGATGCTACTGTCAACAGATGAACGTCAGTAAAGATGAGAACTTCACTTCGCTAGTTGTACGCCTGGCAGTAGCTGGTGTTTGGATGCCGGTCAGCCATGTTTAAATGCTTAATTCTTTCTCTCGTTTGGCACTGAGGAAAAAAGTCCTACAGACCTGTCATTTCCTTAGAGTTTTGTTTATCAGTTTTCTGCCATGTTGTCTTCCCGTTAAACACTGGTGCCGTTGATATAGAGGTCAGTTATTTCATTGTAGTGGAAAACGTCTCATGTCTGGTTCACGTCTGGCAGCAGGTCTGGTGCTTGAATGCCGGTCCCTCTTTTGTCATATTTAGTCCATTTCGTTGTCGTCACCGTCAGTTTTTATGTCACTATAGGTTCCTTGCATGTTGTTGCAGCAGTACTTGCAATCTGGCCATCACTGGAGTCCGGGTAGGCCCAGGGGACGGCAAGATAAAGGAGCAGCCTTGTTGCTGCTTGCTGCGGCTGCAGCAATTTCGCTCTTTTTGGTATAATTATCATCATTATCATCGTTCTGGTATAATTATCATCATTATACGATGTTTCTACAAGGAATTATAGTCATTTATAACAGGCATGGTGACAGCGCCTGGCCTAGCATGCGCGCTGCTGCACCAATTTTTTTTTTTCCTTTTTTTTTTTATCATTTTCTTTCATCTTTACGTCTAATATAATACAAATTCACCATCTGAGATCATGGCAGAGTGGGCGGAGCTAATATGGTCTGGGAACCAATCAGAAACCTCCCCTGGGAATAGTGCCCAAGATGGCCGACACCTCAAGCGAACATAATATTCCATACCCACGCTAATATCAATTATAATGCTTATTTACCTATCACAATTGATCTAATATGACATAAGGCGATATAATAATAGCATAGAAATATAAAAAGTACACCAGAAGTTAGTTAGTTTAATATGTTTATTATGCACCCCATACCCATCCTGTGGGCGGTAGTCAAAAGAATACAGAGGTACATAATTGGTCCAGGGACTGGACTCCAAAGTTTTGATAGCTGAGCAAGTTACAGAGGTAATGAACTCACAATTTACAAAGGTAATGAACTCACAATTTACAAAGGTAATGAACTCACAATTTACAAAGGTAATGAACTCACAATTTACAAAGGTAATGAACTCCAGGTAGGTCTGGTCACAATCATGACAAGTTACAAAGGTATTTACAGATTACAGAGGTACGTAATGGGTCCAGGGACTGGGCCCCCAAAGTTTTGATAGCTGAACTAGGTACAAAGGTAATGAGCTCACAAGTTACAAAGGTAATGAATTCTGTAAGAATGGTTACTTACGTTTATACATGGGTTCAATCATGAACAAATTATAGAGTAATGAGCAATTCACACTTCCACACCCGGTCACAACTGTAATGAGTTATTGGTGCAAATATTGATTGTTGAGTCACACACACACCACACACACACACACACACACACACACACACACACACACACACACACACACACACACACACACACACACACACACACACACACACACACACACACACACACACACACACACACACACACACACACACACACACACACACACACACACACACACACACACATCATGAAAACAATAGGGGAGGGCAATATGACCCAGGTGACAAATTTTCAGAGAATTGGGTGGTTTGCGAGTGGAAGGATACGGCCTGTCAGAGTAACTTTCAAGGAAGAAACAGTTCGAACCAGGATTCTGCAAGAGAAAGCAAGACTGAGGGACAAAGAGGGGTACCAGAGAGTATACCTCGACCGCGACAGAACACAAGAAGAAAGGACTACACTGAAAGAGAGGGTACAGAGACGCAAGGAGGAACGAGAAGCAATGAAAATGAGCAGGACCCAGACACAGGAGGAAGGGCAAACACACCCCACAGAATCTCCCACGAAAAGACTCCACCCGCGACATTCCCAAGGCAACTGAGCAACCTATACTACAACCCACTCACTGTTCCCTCTGCCACCAATCCCCATATCACAAACCTCACCCCAACAGCTGTCCCTTATGGGCATTCTGACCCCACCCCCATCAACACAAACCCCACCTACACCACAGCCCCATATAGGCCCCCACCAAGGCTCTCGCTCCCCCAACCCCAATATTCTTGCATGACCACAATGATAGAAAAGAAACTAAAGGTTTGGTACACAAACACGGATGGAATAATGAATAAACATGAGGAGTGGAATGAAAGAATCAGTGAAAAATCCCCAGACATCATAGCAGTCACAGAAACAAAACTCGCTGAGACAATAACAGACACAATCTTCCCAACAGGATATCAGATCCTGAGGAAAGATGGAAGGAGTAGAGGGGGAGGAGGGG
>NW_027196883.1:0-15000 GCF_038502225.1 Cherax quadricarinatus | reverse complement strand
AGATCAAACAGTAAGGCATGGGTCTCTAGGGAACTTTTCTTGGACTGGTTTTATGGTGTGTTTGGCCCCACTGTGACAAAATACCTCCAGGAAAAGAAATTGTCACTCAAACGCCTCCTGGTAATGGACAATGCTCCTGCTCATCCTCACGACTTGCAAGAGGAAATTGCAGGGGAGTTTGGTTTCGTTAAGGTGAAGTTTCTGCCTCCTAATACAACTCCTCTCCTCCATCTCATGGACCGGCAGGTCATTTCAAACTTCAAAAAACTCTACACGAAAGCAGTGTTCCAAAAGTGCTTTGAAGTGACCTCAGACACTCAATTGACCCTAAGAGAGTTTTGGAAAGATCACTTCAGTATCCTCAGTTGCATAAACCTTAGAGGTAAGGCTTGGGAGGGAGTGACTTGCAGAACTTTGAACTCTGCTTGGAGGAAACTGTGGCCACAATGTGTACAAGAGAGGGATTTTGAAGGTTTTGGGGCTAACCCTCAGGAGCCTGTACCAGCAAGATCACCACCCATCTAGAAACCCATCAGTTACACAACCCAGGGCAACATGGGTTTAGAACAGGTCGCTCCTGTCTGTCTCAACTATTGGATCACTACGACAAGGTCCTAAATGCACTAGAAGACAAAAAGAATGCAGATGTAATATATACAGACTTTGCAAAAGCCTTCGACAAGTGTGACCATGGCGTAATAGCGCACAAAATGCGTGCTAAAGGAATAACAGGAAAAGTCGGTCGATGGATCTATAATTTCCTCACTAACAGAACACAGAGAGTAGTCGTCAACAGAGTAAAGTCCGAGGCAGCTACGGTGAAAAGCTCTGTTCCACAAGGCACAGTACTCGCTCCCATCTTGTTCCTTATCCTCATATCCGACATAGACAAGGATATCAGCCACAGCACCGTGTCTTCCTTTGCAAATGACACCCGAATCTGCATGACAGTTTACATTGCAGACACTGCAAGGCTCCAGGCGGACATCAACCAAATCTTTCAGTGGGCTGCAGAAAACAATATGAAGTTCAACGATGAGAAATTTCAATTTCTCAGATATGGTAAACACGAGGAAATTAAATCTTCATCAGAGTACAAAACAAATTCTGGCCACAAAATAGAGCGAAACACCAACGTCAAAGACCTGGGAGTGATCACGTCGGAGGATCTCACCTTCAAGGACCATAACATTGTATCAATCGCATCTGCTAGGAAAATGACAGGATGGATAATGAGAACCTTCAAAACTAGGGAGGCCAAGCCCATGATGACACTCTTCAGGTCACTTGCTCTATCTAGGCGGGAATATTGTTGCACACTAACAGCACCTTTCAAGGCAGGTGAAATTGCTGACCTAGAAAATGTACAGAGAACCTTCACGGCGCGCATAACGGAGATAAAACACCTCAGTTACTGGGAGCGCTTGAGGTTCCTAAACCTGTATTCCCTGGAACGCAGGCGGGAGAGATACATGATTATATACACCTGGAAAATCCTAGAGGGACTAGTACCGAACTTGCACACGAAAATCACTCACTACGAAACCAAAAGACTTGGCAGACGATACAACATCCCCCCAATGAAAAGCAGGGGTGTCACTAGCAGTTTAAGAGACCATACAATAAGTGTCAGGGGCCCGAGACTGTTCAACTGCCTCCCAGCATACGTAAGGGGGATTACCAACAGACTCCTGGCAGTCTTCAAGCTGGCACTGGACAAGCACCTAAAGTCGGTTCCTGACCAGCCGGGCTGTGGCTCTTACGTTGGTTTGCGTGCAGCCAGCAGCAACAGCCTGGTTGATCAGGCTCTGATTCACCAGGAGGCCTGGTCACAGACCAGGCTGCGGGGGCGTTGACCCCCGGAACTCCCTCTAGGTAACCTCCAGGTATTGTGCCATTGGGGAAGTCCTTGGGGTTGGAGGTTTGTAGCGAGGATGTGGGAGAGTTGGTGCAGAACGACGAGGAAGAACTAACCACTGCAGACCTGCAAGAGCTTCAGGAGCAACAGTAACAGATCACATCTCAGGAATGTTCTTCAGAGCAGGAGGAAGAGAGACGAAGGAAGACAACTTCGTCAAGGATTAGGGAAATGTGTTCAATGTTTACAAAGGCGCAAGCACTTATAGAAGAATTTTATCCTGTCACCGAAGTTGCAAGCCGCATTGGCAACATGTACAATGACACTCTTGTGTCCCATTTTAGAGATATAGAGCTCTCTTTTGTGTGACAGGGGTCCATTGACTCTCAAGCTGGTTCTAGTGACATTAAAAAACCAAGGAGGGAGGTAACCCCACCAAAGGACTTGGTACCTGAAGTCCTTCTGGAAGGGGATTCTCCTTCCAAGCAATAGACAGTTCTGAATCTCTCCTGCTGCTGGCACATCACTCATCAACAACTCCACAATAAAGGTAAGTGACATTTAATTATTGTTTATTTTGCATGTCCCATTCCTTTTCATATAAGGAAATGTATATTTCATGTAAAAAAAAATCAGACTTTGGGTTGTCAGGAACGGATTAATTCTATTTCCATTATTTCTTAGGAACTGACTTTATCTCGTTGACATCATTATGTTGTACAAATGTGTTCCATACTCGAGTCATCCTGGGTATATATGATCTCAGATGGAGTGATGTTCTGGAGAAGGGTACAGCCACAGTGAAGTTGCTGCTTTCTGCCCGTCTTGTGGCATAAAAGCTTGTTTCACGCTGTCTTCGAAGTGGATCCAATATTGGCCTTGTACATAACAGTAAGGCCACCCACATCCCTCCTGTGTTGAAGGCTCTGCTGAAATGACAGATCTATCCAGGATAGATCTATCCAGGATATATTACCAAAAACAACTGGTGGGAGCTCCATTGTTGGTGCTAGGGATGATAGAAGTAAGACAGGGAAACATGCACCAACAGGGAATACAGTCACAGAAACCCAAGGCAAACGGAAACCAAGCCTGTGCACATACTATGCACTTGGTATCTGCTGGCATGGGAAATCTGGAAAAACAGATGGGACGTGCAACTATGACCACCCTAGAAAATGCCATGCCCATATGACAACAGGAAAATGCAAACTCCCTTCCTGTAAGCTTTTTCACCCTGAACTGTGTACCTCTTCAGTACAGGAAAAACTGTGCTATAACTTAAATTGCCAGGCATACCATCTAAAGGGGACAAAAAGATACAAAACATCCAGGCCATGGGAAAACCTGGGTAGCCACAGCCACTCAAGAGGAAGAGGTTTTTTAGTGCCAGGAAGGAAAAAAAACTGGCAGGAAATGGCAGAAATCGTACACCAAATCCAGTCATTCCTGGAGTGGAACCACAGTCGATGGCCTCCACTCCAAACCAACAGATACAGATACTAATGCCGGAAAAAAAATCCCCCCCCAGTACCAACAATACCACCAGTCCGATAACATTCTTCTTTGCAAATATACAGGGTCTAAAGCCAGCAACAAACAACAAAATACCTTTCATCCGTAGACTGCTTGCAGAGGCAAAGGCAATGTTCGCGGCTTTCACTGAGACCCACATAAAGGATCACTTGGACAACGAAATATGGATCCCAGGTTACAACCTATACAGATGTGACAGAGTGAACAGGCAAAAGGGGGGGGGGGTGGCCTGTACATTGCAGAGTCACTTGTTTGCACAGAACTGCTTAATGCCTCAAATGATGTAGTGGAAGTTTTAGCAGTAAAGGTCGAGAACCAAAACCTAGTCATTGTGGTAGTCTACAAGCCTCCGGATGCAACATCCCAGCAATTCCAGGAACAGCTGTTAAAAATTGACCACTGTCTGGAAAATCTTCCAGCTCCTGCACCCAACATCTTGCTCCTGGGGGATTTCAACTTAAGGCACCTAAAATGGAGGAATATAGCAAATAATATTGTTGCAGTAATAACACCAGGAGGCAGCTCTGATGAAAACTCACACTCACACGAGCTTTTAAATCTCTGCACAAAATTCAATTTAAACCAGCAAATAATAGAGCCTACTAGACTGGAGAATACACTAGACCTCATCTTCACTAACAATGATGATCTGATAAGAAATGTCACCATATCAAAAACAATATACTCAGATCACAACATAATTGAGGTTCAGACATGTATGCGTGGAGCCCCAGACCGACATAATGAGACTAGTCACGAGGGAGCATTCACCAAATTCAACTTCAATAACAAAAACATAAAGTGGGACCAAGTAAACCAAGTCCTAACCGATATAAGCTGGGAAGATATACTAAGCAACACAGACCCCAACTTATGCCTAGAACAGATTAACTCGGTGGCACTCGATGTATGCACAAGGCTTATTCCTCTAAGAAAAAGGAGGAGTAGATGTAAAATAGAAAGAGACAGGCGCTCCCTTTACAGGCGACGGAAAAGAATAACAGAGCGGCTAAAAAAGGTCAATATATCTGAAATGCGTAGGGAGACACTGGTCAGAGAAATAGCAAGCATCGAACTTAAGCTAAAAGAATCCTTTAGGAGTCAGGAATCGCGGGAAGAGCTAAAAGCCATAAATGAAATCGAAAGAAACCCAAAGTATTTCTTCTCCTATGCCAAATCAAAATCGAGAACAACGTCCAGTATTGGGCCCCTACTTAAACAAGATGGGTCCTACACAGATGACAGCAAGGAAATGAGTGAGCTACTCAAGTCCCAATATGACTCAGTTTTTAGCAAGCCGCTAACCAGACTGAGAGTCGAAGATCAAATTGAATTTTTTATGAGATAGCCACAAAATTTGATTAACACAAGCCTATCCGATGTTATCCTGACGCCAAATGACTTCGAACAGGCGATAAATGACATGCCCATGCACTCTGCCCCAGGGCCAGACTCATGGAACTCTGTGTTCATCAAGAACTGCAAGAAGCCCCTATCACGAGCCTTTTCCATCCTATGGAGAGGGAGCATGGACACGGGGGTCGTCCCACAGTTACTAAAAACAACAGACATAGCCCCACTCCACAAAGGGGGCAGTAAAGCAACAGCAAAGAACTACAGACCAATAGCACTAACATCCCATATCATAAAAATCTTTGAAAGGGTCCTAAGAAGCAAGATCACCACCCATCTAGAAACCCATCAGTTACACAACCCAGGGCAACATGGGTTTAGAACAGGTCGCTCCTGTCTGTTTCAACTATTGGATCACTACGACAAGGTCCTAAATGCACTAGAAGACAAAAAGAATGCAGATGTAATATATACAGACTTTGCAAAAGCCTTCGACAAGTGTGACCATGGCGTAATAGCGCACAAAATGCGTGCTAAAGGAATAACAGGAAAAGTCGGTCGATGGATCTATAATTTCCTCACTAACAGTACTCGCTCCCATCTTGTTCCTCATCCTCATATCCGACATAGACAAGGATGTCAGCCACAGCACCGTGTCTTCCTTTGCAGATGACACCCGAATCTGCATGACAGTGTCTTCCATTGCAGACACTGCAAGGCTCCAGGCGGACATCAACCAAATCTTTCAGTGGGCTGCAGAAAACAATATGAAGTTCAACGATGAGAAATTTCAATTACTCAGATATGGTAAACATGAGGAAATTAAATCTTCACCAGAGTACAAAACAAATTCTGGCCACAAAATAGAGCGAAACACCAACGTCAAAGACCTGGGAGTGATCATGTCGGAGGATCTCACCTTCAAGGACCATAACATTGTATCAATCGCATCTGCTAGAAAAATGACAGGATGGATAATGAGAACCTTCAAAACTAGGGAGGCCAAGCCCATGATGACACTCTTCAGGTCACTTTTTCTATCTAGGCTGGAATATTGTTGCACACTAACGGCACCTTTCAAGGCAGGTGAAATTGTCGACCTAGAGAATGTACTGAGAACTTTTACGGCGCGCATAACGGAGATAAAACACCTCAATTACTGGGAGCGCTTGAGGTTCCTAAACCTGTATTCCCTGGAACGCAGGAGGGAGAGATACATGATTATATACACCTGGAAAATCCTAGAGGGACTAGTACCGAACTTGCACTCGAAAATCACTCACTACGAAAGCAAAAGACTTGGCAGACGATGCACCATCCCCCCAATGAAAAGCAGGGGTGTCACTAGCACGTTAAGAGACCATACAATAAGTGTCAGGGGCCCGAGACTGTTCAACTGCCTCCCAGCACACATAAGGGGGATTACCAACAGACCCCTGGCAGTCTTCATGCTGGCACTGGACAAGCACCTAAAGTCAGTTCCTGATCAGCCGGGCTGTGGCTCGTACGTTGGTTTGCGTGCAGCCAGCAGCAACAGCCTGGTTGATCAGGCTCTGATCCACCAGGAGGCCTGGTCACAGACCGGGCCGCGGGGGCGTTGACCCCCGGAACTGTCTCCAGGTAAACTCCAGGTAAACTCCAGATGGGTCCAGGCGAGAGATGAGACGTCTTGCTCTGTTCTCTACTCTGTCAAGCAGTCCCAGATGAGAGGGCGGGGGGGGGGGTCAGGCAAACCAAGAAAGTGGAGCATACTCAAGGTGTGAGCGTACTTGTGCCTCGTACAGAATCTTGCAACCCCTACTGTCAAGCAGATGCGAGATACGGCGAAGTGCTGTAAGCTTCCTGGGTGCCATGTTTGCTAGATTTACAACATGGTTCTTCATTGTTAGTTTGGAGTCAAATTTCATTCCAAGGTGCCAGGTGCCAACACCCTCCCATTCATCCTTACTACTGCACCAGCATTACCATCATGGTGCCTAGAGACGATCATCATTTGCGTTTTCTCAGGTGCAAATGTTACTTGCCATCTATTTCCCCAAGCTGATATAGCTCTTAGCTGGTGATTGATGTAGCTTAGAGCAGCTGGCATTTCTTCTCTTGGATAAGTGAATGTCAGTGTACAGTCAATTGCATATGCATGTGATTCTGGGATGAGATGAAGAAGGTCGTTGAAGTAGACATTCCTTAACAATGGTCCCAGCACGCTTCCTTGTGGAACACTTGCCCCAGTAGAATGTCTTGCTGACTCCGTTCCATTGAGAACTACACTCAGAGATCTACCATGAAGGTAATCACTGAGGAGACATAGTATAGAGCCTGCAATTCCCAGTGCTTGAAGTTTTGCTGAGAGGCCCTGGTGCCACACCCGGTTGAAAGCGCCAGCAATGTCCAGTGCTACCACACAGCTGACTTTGGATTCATCCAGTGACTGGTGCCACTTAGTGGAGAGGTTTAACAACAGATCAGCAGCAGAGTAACCTTTCCTGAAGCCATATTGACGATCACAAAGTAGTGAGTGGTAGTCAAAAAACTCTGTCATTTGTCTTGAGATTATTGTCTCAAGGATCTTACCAGTGATTGACAGGAGTGACACTGGTCTGTAGTTGCTGATTTCTGCTCTGCTCTTCTTTTTGTGAACAGGGACTACATTTGCCTCTTTCTAAAGAGAGGGCCATTTACACTGTACTAGGCAGTGCTGAAAGATGCGAGACAGAGGTGCTGCTAGCTGGTCTGCACATCTTCTCAGCAATCTAGGGCTCACCTTATCTGGACCCACATCCTTTTCTTGGTCAAGCGATTTAAGAAGGAAATGCACCTCCTCCTGCCTTATTGTGACCACTGACAGTTTTGACACAGTTCTTGCAGCTAGCCAAGGAGGGTCCCTTGCTGGATCAGGAACTTGCATTTTGGTAGCAAAGTGTTCAGCAAAGAGGCCTGCCTTCTCTTGACTACTAGTAGATGTGGTCCCATCCTGTCGATTTAGAGGTGGAATAAGTTCATCAGGCAGAAAACCTTGTCTGTCCATGACCAGGGACCACCAGGTTTTGGATCCTGTCCTAAAGCAACCTGTCCTAAAGCATCCTCTAAGCAAGCATCCTCTCCTAAAGCATCCTCTCCTAAAGAATCCTGTCTTAAAGCATTCTGTTCTAAAGCATCTCTTCATAAAGCATCCACTCCTGAAGCATCCTGTAATAAAGCATCCTGTTCTAAAGCATCCTGCCCTAAAGCATCCTGTTCTAAAGCATCCTGTTCTAAAGCAGCCTCTCCTAAAGCATCGTGTTCTAAAGCATCCTGTTCTAAAGCATCCTGTCCTAAAGCATCCTGTTCTAAAGCATCCTGTCCTAAAGCATCCTGTTTTAAAGCATCCTGTTCTAAAGCATCCTGTACTAAAGCATCCTGTCCTAAAGAATCCTGTTCTAAACCATCCTCTTCTAAAGCATCCTGTTCTAAAGCATCCTGTCCTAAAGCATCCTGTTCTAAAGCATCCTGTTCTAAAGCATCCTGTCCTAAAGCATCCTGTTCTAAAGCATCCTGTCCTAAAGCATCCTGTTCTAAAGCATCCTGTTCTAAAGCATCCTGTTCTAAAGCATCCTGTCCTAAAGCATCCTGTTCTAAAGCATCCTGTTCTAAAGCATCCTGTCCTAAAGCATCCTGTTCTAAAGCATCCTGTCCTAAAGCATCCTGTTCTAAAGCATCCTGTTCTAAAGCATCCTGTACTAAAGCATCCTGTCTTAAAGCATCCTGCTCAAAAGCATTATGTCCTAAAGCATCCTGTTCTAAAGCATCCTGTTCTAAAGCATCCTGTTCTAAAGCATCTTGTTCTAAAACATCCTGTCTTAAAGCATCCTGTCCTAAAGCATCCTGTCCTAAAGCATCCTGTTCTAAAGCATCCTGTCCTAAAGCATCCTGTTCTAAAGCATCCTATCCTAAAGCATCCTGTTCTAAAGCATCCTATCCTAAAGCATCCTGATCTAAAGCACCCTGTCTTAAAGCATCCTGTTCTAAAGCATCATGTTCTAAAGCATCCTGTCCTAAAGCATCCTGTCTATGAGCATCCTGTTCTAAAGCATCCTGTTCTAAAGCATCATTTTCTAAAGCATCCTGTTCTAAAGCATCCGGTCCTAAAGCATCCTGTTTTAAGTATCCTGTTCTAAAACATCCTGTCCTAAAGCATCATGTCCTAAAGCATCCTGTTCTAAAGCATCCTCTTCTAATGCATCCTTTTCTAAAGCATCCTGTTCTAAAGCATCCTGTCCTAAAGCATCCTGTCCTAAAGCATAATGTCCTAAAGCATCCTGTTCTAAAGCATCCTGTCCTAAAGCATCCTGTCGTAAAGCATCCTGTTCTAAAGCATCCTGTCCTAAAGCATCCTGTCCTAAAGCATCCTGTTCTAAAGCATCCTGTCCTAAAGCATCCTGTCCTAAAGCATCCTGTCCTAAAGCATCCTGTCCTAAAGCATCCTGTTCTAAAGCATCCTGTTCTAAAGCATCCTGTCCTAAAGCATCCTGTCCTAAAGCATCCTGTTCTAAAGCATCCTATCCTAAAGCATCCTGTTCTAAAGCATCCTATCCTAAAGCATCCTGTCCTAAAGCATCCTGTCCTAAAGCATCCTGTTCTAAAGCATCCTATCCTAAAGCATCCGGTCCTAAAGCATCCTGTTCTAAGTATCCTGTTCTAAAACATCCTCTCCTAAAGCATCCTGTCCTAAAGCATCCTGTTCTAAAGCATCCTGTTCTAACGCATCCTGATCTAAAGCATCCTGTCTTAAAACATCCTCTCCTAAAGCATCATGTTCTAAAGCATTCTGTTGTAAAGCATCCTGTTCTAAAGCATCCTGTTCTAAAGCATTCTGTTCTAAAGCATCCTGTTCTAAAGCATCATGTTCTAAAGCATCCTGTTCTAAAGCATCCTGTTCTAAAGCATCCTGTTCTAAAGGATCCTGTTCTAAAGCATCCTGTCCTAAAGCATCCTGTTCTAAAGCATCCTGTCCTAAAGCATCCTGTTCTAAAGCATCCTGTTCTAAAGCATCCTGTTCTAAAGGATCCTGTTCTAAAGCATCCTGATCTAAAGCATCCTGTCCTAAAGCATCCTGTTTTAAAGCATCATGTTCTAAAGCATCCTGTTCTAAAGCATCCTATTTTAAAGCATCCTGTTCTAAAGCATCCTGTTCTAAAGCATCCTGTCCTAAAGCATCCTGTCTTAAAGCATCCTGTCTTAAAGCATCCTGTTCTAAAGCATCCTGTTCTAAAGCATCCTGTCTTAAAGCATCCTGTCTTAAAGCATCCTGTTCTAAAGCATCCTGTCTTAAAGCATCCTGTCTTAAAGCATCCTGTTCTAAAGCATCCTGTTCTAAAGCATCCTGTTCTAAAGCATCTTGTCCTAAAGCATCCTGTCTGAAAGCATCCTGTCTTAAAGCATCCTGTTCTAAAGCATCCTGTTTTAAAGCATCTTGTTCTAAAGCATCCTGTTCTAAAGCATCCTGTTCTAAAGCATCCTGTTCTAAAGCATCCTGTTCTAAAGCATACTGTTCTAAAGCATCCTGTTCTAAAGCATCCTGTCTTAAAGCATCCTGTCTTAAAGCATCCTGTTCTAAAGCATCCTGTTCTAAAGCATCCTGTTCTAAAGCATCTTGTCCTAAAGCATCCTCTCTTAAAGCATCCTGTCTTAAAGCATCCTGTTCTAAAGCATCCTGTTTTAAAGCATCTTGTTCTAAAGCATCCTGTTCTAAAGCATCCTGTTCTAAAGCATCCTGTTCTAAAGCATCCTGTTCTAAAGCATCCTGTTCTAAAGCATCCTGTTCTAAAGCATCCTGTTCTAAAGCATCCTGTTCTAAAGCATCCTGTTCTAAAGCATCCTGTCCTAAAGCATCCTGTTCTAAAGCATCCTGTTCTAAAGCATCCTGTTATAACGCATCCTGTTATAACGCATCCTGTCATAAAGCATCCTGTTCTAAAGCATCCTGTTTTAAAGCATCCTGTTATAACGCATCCTGTCATAAAGCATCCTGTCCTAAAGCATCCTGTTCTAAAGCATCCTGTCTTAAAGCATCCTGTCCTAAAGCATCCTGTTCTAAAGCATCCTGTTCTAAAGCATCCTGTTCTAAAGTATCCTGTCCTAAAGCATCCTGTTCTAAAGCATCCTGTTCTAAAGTATCCTGTCCTAAAGCATCGTGTTCTAAAGTATCCTGTTCTTAAGCATTTTGTCTTAAAGCATCCTGTTCTGAAGCATCCTTTTCTAAAGCATCCTGTTCTAAAGCATCCTTTTCTAAAACATCCTGTTCTAAAGCATCCTGTTCAAAAGCATCCTGTTCTAAAGCATCCTGTTCTAAAGCATCCTGTTCTAAAGCATCCTGTTCTAAAGCATCCTGTTCTAAAGCATCCTGTTCTAAAGCATCCTGTTCTAAAGCATCTTGTCCTAAAGCATCCTGTTCTAAAGCAACCTGTTCTAAAGCATCCTGTTCTAAAGCATCCTGTTCTAAAGCATCCTGTTCTAAAGCATCCTGTTCTAAAGCATCCTGTTCTAAAGCATCCTCTTCTAAAGCATCCTGTCCTAAAGCATCCTGTTCTAAAGCATCCTTTTCTAAAGCATCTTGTTCTAAAGCATCCTGTTCAAAAGCTTCCTGTTCTAAAGCTTCCTGTCCTAAAGTATCCTGTTCTAAAGCATCCTGTCTTAAAGCATCCTGTCCTAAAGCATCCTGTTCTAAAGCATCCTGTTCTAAAGCATCCTGTCTTAAAGCATCCTGTCCTAAAGCATCCTGTTCTAAAGCATCCTGTTCTAAAGCATCCTGTTCTAAAGCATCCTGTTCTAAAGCATCCTGTTCTAAAGCATCCTGTCCTAAAGCATCCTGTTCTAAAGCATCCTGTTCTAAAGCATCCTGTTCTAAAGCATCCTGTTCTAAAGCATCCTGTTCTAAAGCATCCTGTTCTAAAGCATCTTGTCCTAAAGCATCCTGTTCTAAAGCATCCTGTTCTAAAGCATCCTGTTCTAAAGCATCCTGTTCTAAAGCATCCTGTTCTAAAGCATCCTGTTCTAAAGCATCTTGTCCTAAAGCATCCTGTTCTAAAGCATCCTGTTCTAAAGCATCCTGTTCTAAAGCATCCTGTTCTAAAGCATCCTGTTCTAAAGCATCCTGTTCTAAAGCATCCTGTTCTAAAGCATCCTCTTCTAAAGCATCCTGTCCTAAAGCATCCTGTTCTAAAGCATCCTTTTCTAAAGCATCTTGTTCTAAAGCATCCTGTTCAAAAGCATCCTGTTCTAAAGCTTCCTGTCCTAAAGTATCCTGTTATAAAGCATCCTGTTCTATAGCATCCTGTCTTAAAGTATCCCGTTCTAAAGCATCCTGTTCAAAAGCATCCTTTTCTAAAGCATCCTGTTCTAAAGCATCCTGTTCTAAAGCATCCTGTTCTAAAGCATCATGTTCTAAAGCATTCTGTTCTAAAGCATCCTGTTCTAAAGCATCCTGTCCTAAAGCATCCTGTCTTAAAGCATCCTGTCCTAAAGCATCCTGTTCTAAAGCATCCTTTTCTAAAGCATCCTGTTCTAAAGCATCCTGTTCTAAAGCATCCTGTTCTAAAGCATCCTGTTCTAAAGCATGCTGTTCTAAAGCATCCTCTTCTAAAGCATCCTCTTCTAAAGAATCCTGTTCTAAAGCATCCTGTCCTAAAGCATCCTGTTATAAAGCATCCTTTTCTAAAGCATCCTGTTCTAAAGCATCCTTTTCTAAAGCATCCTGTTCTAAAGCATCCTGTTCTAAAGCATGCTGTTCTAAAGCATCCTGTTCTAAAGCATCCTGTTCTAAAGCATCCTGTTCTAAAGCATCCTGTTCTAAAGCATCCTGTTCTAAAGCATCCTGTTCTAAAGCATCCTCTTCTAAAGCATCCTGTTCTAAAGCATCCTCTTCTAAAGCATCCTGTTCTAAAGCATGCTGTTCTAAAGCATCCTGTTCTAAAGCATCCTGTCCTAAAGCATCCTGTTCTAAAGCATCCTCTTCTAAAGCATGCTGTTCTAAAGCATCCTGTTCTAAAGCTTCCTGTTCTAAAGCATCTTGTTCTAAAGCATCCTGTTCTAAAGCATCCTGTTCTAAAGCATCCTGTCCTAAAGCATCCTGTTCTAAAGCATCCTGTTCTAAAGCATCCTGTTCTAAAGCATCCTCTTCTAAAGCATCCTCTTCTAAAGCATGCTGTTCTAAAGCATCCTGTTCTAAAGCATCCTGTTCTAAAGCATCCTCTTCTAAAGCATCCTGTTCTAAAGCATCCTGTCCTAAAGCATCCTGTTCTAAAGCATCCTTTCCTAAAGCATCTTGTTCTAAAGCATCCTGTTCTAAAGCATCCTGTCCTAAAGCATCCTGTTCTAAAGCATCCTCTTCTAAAGCATCCTGTTCTAAAGCATCCTCTTCTAAAGCATCCTGTCCTAAAGCATCCTGTTCTAAAGCATCCTGTCCTAAAGCATCCTGTTCTAAAGCATCCTCTTCTAAAGCATGCTGTTCTAAAGCATGCTGTTCTAAAGCATCCTGTTCTAAAGCATCCTGTTCTAAAGCATCCTTTTCTAAAGCATCTTGTTCTAAAGCATCCTGTTCTAAAGCATCCTTTTCTAAAGCATCTTGTTCTAAAGCATCCTGTTCTAAAGCATCCTGTTCTAAAGCATCCTTTTCTAAAGCATCCTCTCCTAAAGCATCCTGTTCTAAAGCATCCTGTTCTAAAGCATCATGTTCTAAAGCATTCTGTTCTAAAGCATCCTGTTCTAAAGCATCCTGTTCTAAAGCATCCTGTCCTAAAGCATCCTGTTCTAAAGCATCCTGTTCTAAAGCATCCTGTTCTAAAGCATCCTGTTCTAAAGCATCCTGTTCTAAAGCATCCTGTTCTAAAGCATCCTGTTCTAAAGCATCCTGTTCTAAAGCATCCTGTTCTAAGGCATCCTGTTCTAAAGCATCCTGTTCTAAAGCATCCTGTTCTAAAGCATCCTGTTCAAAAGCATCATGTTCTAAAGCATCCTGTTCTAAAGCATCATGTTCTAAAGCATTCTGTTCTAAAGCATCCTGTTCTAAAGCATCCTGTTCTAAGGCATCCTGTCCTAAAGCATCCTGTTCTAAAGCATCCTGTTCTAAAGCATCCTGTTCTAAAGCATCCTGTCCTAAAGCATCCTGTTCTAAAGCATCCTGTTCTAAAGCATCCTGTTCTAAAGCATCCTGTTCTAAGGCATCCTGTCCTAAAGCATCCTGTCTTGAAGCATCCTGTCCTAAAGCATCTTGTCTTAAAGCATCCTGTTCTAAAGCATCCTGTCCTAAAGCATCCTGTCTTATAGCATCCTGTTCTAAAGCATCCCGTCTTAAAGCTTCCTTTTCTAAAGCATCCTGTTTTAAAGCATCCTGTTCTAAAGCATCCTTTTCTAAAGCATCCTGTCCTAAAGCATCCTGTCCTAAAGCATCCTGTCCTAAAGCATCCTGTCCTAAAGCATCCTGTCATTTTTCCCCATCTTAAAGTACTATCTGAACGATAAAATCTGAGACTATCTCACATGATCCTAAGCAATATTCTGTCTTTCATTTATGGGAGTTAGGTTATGGCTGGATTAGGTTAGGTTAAGTTACGTTAGGTTAGGCTGCATTAGGTTAGGTTAAGTTAGGCTGTGTTAGGTTACGTTAGGTTATTTTATATAAGGTTAGGTTAGGCTGGGTTAGGTTAGGATAAGTTAGGTTAGGCTGAGTTAGGTTTGGTTATTTAGTATGACACTCGAAATCGTAATGACACGATTGCAAACAAATAATACCACGTGAGGGGTTTGAACCCTCAGTTACAGTCTTGAAACTCCAGACTGTCGCGTTAGCCACTGGGCCACACGGGCATCCTAGCGGGAGGTTCGTCTGTAAACACTTTCATTTTTGGTCACAGTGGTGCCTATGCAAACCTTCCTATGGTGTATAAATATACCTACTTGGATGAATCTCACTGATGTTATCTGGTCCAGTGGCTAACGCGACGGTTTGGAGTTTTGAGACTCTGACTGCGGGTTCAAACCCCACCCATAATTTGGTTTGGTTATTTTAGGTTACGTTAGCTTAGGCTGGGTTAGGTGAGGTTTACCTGGAGTTTACCTGGAGAGAGTTCCGGGGGTCAACGCCCCCGCGGCCCGGTCTGTGACCAAGCCTCCTGGTGGATCAGAGCCTGATCAACCAGGCTGTTGCTGCTGGCTGCACGCAAACCAACGTACGAGTCACAGCCCGGCTGATCAGGAACTGACTTTAGGTGCTTGTCCAG
>NW_027196882.1:22500-75357 GCF_038502225.1 Cherax quadricarinatus | reverse complement strand
GTTTACGTTATTGTAGTAACTTTTGTCTTGGACGGTTGGTAGCAGTGGTCAACATGTTGGTAGCAGTGGTAAACATGTTGGTAGCAGTGGTCAACATGTTGGTAGCAGTGGTCAACATGTTGGTAGCAGTGGTAAACATGTTGGTAGCAGTGATTAACATGTAGGTAGCAGTGGTAAACATGTTGGTAGCAGTGGCCAACATGTTGGTAGCAGTGGTAAACATGTTGGTAGCAGTGATTAACATGTTGGTAGCAGAGGTAAACATGTTGGTAGCAGTGGTCAACATGTTGGTAGCAGTGGTAAACATGTTGGTAGCAGTGATTAACATGTTGGTAGCAGTGGTAAACATGTTGGTAGCAGTGGCCAACATGTTGGTAGCAGTGGTAAACATGTTGGTAGCAGTGATTAACATGTTGGTAGCAGTGGTCAACATGTTGGTAGCAGTGGTAAACATGTTGGTAGCAGTGATTAACATGTTGGTAGCAGTGGTAAACATGTTGGTAGCAGTGGTCAACATGTTGGTAGCAATGGTCAACATGTTGGTAGCAGTGATCAACATGTTGGTAGCAGTGATCAACATGTTGGTAGCAGTGATCAACATGTTGGTAGAACTGATCAACACGTTGGTAGGAGTGATCAACATGTTGGTAGCAATTGTAAACATGCTGGTAGCAGTGATCAACATGTTGGTAGAGCTAATCAACATGTTGGTAGCAATGGTCAGCATGTTGTTAGCAGTGATCAACATGTTGGTAGAAGTGATCAACATGTTCGTAGCAGTGATCAACATGTTGCTAGAACTGATCAACATGTTGGTAGCAGTGGTCAGCATGCTGGTAGCAATGATCAACATGTTGGTAGCAGTGGTCAACATGTTGGTAGCAGTGGTCAAAATGTTGGTAGCAGTGTTAAACATGTTCTTAGCAGTGGTAAACATGTTGGTAGCAGTGGTAAACATGTTGGTAGCAGTGGTAAACATGTTGGTAGCAGTGGTCAACATGTTGGTAGCAGTGGTAAACATGTTGGTAGCAGTGGTAAACATGTTGGTAGCAGTGGTAAACATGTTGGTAGCAGTGGTCAACATGTTGGTAACAGTGGTAAACATGTTGGTAGCAGTGGTAAACATGTTGGTAGCAGTGGTAAACATGTTGGTAGCAGTGGTAAACATGTTGGTAGCAGTGGTCAACATATTGGTAGCAGTGGTAAACATGTTGGTAGCAGTGGTAAACATGTTGGTAGCAGTGGTAAAAATGTTGGTAGCAGTGGTCAACATGTTGGTAGCAGTGGTCAACTTGTAGGTAGCAGTGGTCAACATGTTGGTAGCAATGGTGAACATGCTGGTAGCAGTGATCAACATGTTGGTAGCAGTGATCAACATGTTGGTAGCAGTGGTCAACATGTTGGTAGCAGTGGTCAAAATGTTGGTAGCAGTTGTCAACATATTGGTAGCAGTGGTCAATATGTTGGTAGCAGTGGTAAACATGTTGGTAGCAGTGGTCAACATGTTGGCAGCAGTGGTAAACATGCTGGTAGCAGTGATCAACATGTTGGTAGCAGTTGTCAATCTGTTGGTAGCAATGGTAAACATGTTGGTAGCAGTGGTCAACATGTTGGTAGCAGTGGTCAACATGTTGGTGGCAGTGGTCAACATGTTGGTAGCAGTGGTCAGCATGTTGGTAGCAGTGATCAACATGTTGGTAGCAGTGGTCAACATGTTGGTAGCAGTGGTCAACATGTTGGTAGCAGTGGTCAACATGTTGGTAGCAGTGGTCACCATTTTGGTAGCAGTGGTCAACATGTTCGTAGCAGTGGTCAACATGTTGGTAACAGTGATCAACATGTTGGTAGAGCTGATCAACATGTTGGTAGCAGTGGTCAACATGTTGGTAGCAATGGTAAACATGCTGGTAGCAGTGATCAACATGTTGGTAGAGCTGATCAACATGTTGGTAGCAGTGGTCAACTTGTTGGTAGCAATGATAAACATTCTGGTAACAGTGATCAACATGTTGGTAGCAGTGATCAACATGTTGGTAAAACTGGTCAACATATTGGTAGCAGTGGTCAACATGTTGGTAGCAGTGGTCAATATGTTGGTAGCAGTGGTCAACATGTTGGTAGGAGTGGTCAACATATTTGTAGCAGTGGTCAACATGTTGTTAGCAGTGGAAAACATGTTGATACCAGCAGTAAACCTGTTGGGAGCAGTGGTCAAAATGTTGGTAGCAGTGGTCAACATGTTGGTAACCTTGGTCTACATGTTGGTAACAGTGGTCAACATTTTGGTAGGAGTGGTCAACATATTTGTAGCAGTGGTCAACATGTTGTTAGCAGTGGAAAACATGTTGATACCAGTAGTAAACCTGTTGGTAGCAGTGGTCACCATGTTGGTAGCAGTGGTCAACATGTTGGTAGCAGTGGTCAACATGTTGGTAGGAGTGGTCAACATGGTAACAGTGGTAAACATGTTGGTTACCTTGGTCTACATGTTGGTAACAGTGGTCAACATGTTGGTAGGAGTGGTCAACATGGTAACAGTGTTAAACATGTTGGTTACCTTGGTCTACATGTTGGTAACAGTGGTCAACATATTGGTAGCAGTGTTAAACATGTTGGTAGTAGTGGTAAACATGTTGGTAGCAGTGGTCAACATGTTGGTAGGAGTGGTCAACATGGTAACAGTGGTAAACATGTTGGTTACCTTGGTCTACATGTTGGTAACAGTGGTCAACATATTGGTAGCAGTGTTAAACATGTTGGTAGCAGTGGTAAACATGTTGGTAGCAGTGGTCAACATGTTGGTAGCAGTGGTCAACATGGTAGCAGTGGTCAACATGTTGGTAGCAGTGGTCAACATGTTTGTAGCAGTGGTCAGCATGTTGGTAGCAGTGATCAAGATGTTGGTAGCAGTGGTAAACATGTTAGTAGCAGTGATCAACATCTTGGTAGCAGTGGTCAACATGTTGGTAGCAGTGGTCAACATGTTGGTAGCAATGGTCAACATGTTGGTAGCAGTGATCAACATGTTGGTAGCAGTGATCAACATGTTGGTAGAGCTGATTAAAATGCTGGTAGCAGTGGTCAACATGTTGGTAGCAGTGGTCAACATGTTGGTAGCAGTGACCAACATGTTGGTAGCAGTGGTCAACATGTTGGTAGCAATGGTTAGCATGTTGGTAGCAGTGATCAACATGTTGGTAGCAGTGATCAACATGTTGGTAGCATTGATCAACATGGTAGAACTGATCAACATGTTGGTAGCAGTGGTCAATATGTTGGTACAGCTGATCAACATGTTGGTAGCAATGGTCAACATGTTGGTAGCAGTGTTCAACATGTTGGTAGCAGTGGTCAACATGGTGGTAGCAGTGATCAACATTTTGGTAGCAGTGATCAACATGTTGGTAGAACTGGTCAACATGTTGGTAGCAGTGGTCAACATGTTGGTAGCAGTGTTAAACATGTTGGTAGCAGTGATAAACATGTTGGTAGCAGTGGTAAACATGTTGGTAGCAATGGTAAACATATTGGTAGCAGTGGTAAACATGTTGGTAGAACTGGTCAACATGTTGGTAGCAGTGGTAAATATGTTGGTAGCAGTGGTAAACATATTGGTAGCAGTGGGAAACATGTTGGTAGCAGTGGTAAGCATGTTGGTAGGAGTGGAAAATATGTTGGTAGCAGTGGTAATCATGTTGCTGGCAGTGGTAAACATGTTGGTAGCAGTGGTAAACATGTTTGTAGCAGTGGTAAACATGTTGGTAGCAGTGGTAATCATTTGGGTACCAGTGGTAAACATGTTCGTAGCAGTGGTCAACATGTTTGTAGCAGTGGCCAACATGTTTCAAGCAGTGGTAAACATGTTGGTAGCAGTGGTAAACAAGTTGGTAGAAGTGGTAAACATTGGTAGCAGTGGCAAAGGTTGGTAGCACTGGTAAACGTTGGTAGCAGTGGTCAAGATGTTGGTAGCAGTTGTCAACATGTTGGTAGCAGTGGTCAAGATGTTGGTAGCAGTTGTCAACATGTTGGTAGCAGTGGTCAAGATGTTGGTAGCAGTTGTCAACATGTTGGTAGCAGTGGTCAAGTTGTTGGTAGCAGTTGTCAACATGTTGGTAGCAGTGGTCAAGATGTTGGTAGCAGTTGTCAACATGTTGGTAGCAGTGGTCAAGATGTTGGTAGCAGTTGTCAACATGTTGGTAGCAGTGGTCAAGATGTTGGTAGCAGTTGTCAACATGTTGGTAGCAGTAGTCAAGTTGTTGGTAGCAGTTGTCAACATGTTGGTAGCAGTGGTCAAGATGTTGGTAGCAGTTGTCAACATGTTGGTAGCAGTGGTCAAGATGTTGGTAGCAGTTGTCAACATGTTGGTAGCAGTGGTAAACATGTTGTTAGCAGTTATCAACATGTTTGTAGCAGTGGTAAACATGTTGGTAGCAGTGGAAAACATGTTGAGACCAGTAGTAAACATGTTGGTAGTGGTCAACATGTTGGTAGTAGTGGTCAACATGTTGGTAGCAGTGGTCAATATGTTGGTAGCAGTGGTCAACATGTTGGTAACCTTGGTCTACATGTTGGTAACAGTGGTCAACATGTTGGTAGGAGTGGTCAACATATTGGTAGCAGTGGTCAACATGTTGGTAGCAGTGGAAAACATGTTGATACCAGTAGTAAACCTTTTGGTAGCAGTGGTCAACATGTTGGTAGCAGTGGTCAACATGTTGGTAGTAGCGGTCAACATGTTGGTAGTAGTGGTAAACATGTTGGTAGCAGTGGTCAACACGTTGGTAGGAGTGGTCAACATGTTGGTAACAGTGGTCAACATGTTGGTAACCTTGGTCTACATGTTGGTAACAGTGGTCAACATATTGGTAGCAGTGTTAAACATGTTGTTAGCAGTGGTAAACATGTTGATACCAGTAGTAAACCTGTTGGTAGCAGTGGTCAACATGTTGGTAGCAGTGGTCAACATGTTGGTAGCAGTGGTCAACATGTTGGTAGTAGTGGTAAACATGTTGGTAGCAGTGGTCAACATGTTGGTAGGAGTGGTCAACATGTTGGTAACAGTGGTCAACATGTTGGTAGATGTTGGTAACAGTGGTCAACATATTGGTAGCAGTGTTAAACATGTTGTTAACAGTGGTAAACATGTTGGTAGCAGTGGTAAACATGATGGTAGCAGTGGTCAACATGTTGGTAGCAGTGGTCAACATGTTGGTAGCAGTGGTCAACATGTTGGTAGCAATGGTAAACATGCTGGTAGCAGTGATCAACATATTGGTAGAAGTGGTCAACATGTTGGTAGCAGTGGTCAACATGTTGGTAGCAGTGGTGAAAATGTTGGTAGCAGTGGTCAACATGTTGGTAGCAGTGGTCAACATGTTGGTAGCAGTGGTCAACATGTTGGTTGGAGTGGTCAACATGTTGGTAACAGTGGTCAACATGTTGGTAACCTTGGTCAACATGTTGGTAACAGTGGTCAACATATTGGTAGCAGTGGTCAACATGTTGGTAGCAGTGGTCAACATGTTGGTAGCAATGGTAAACATGCTGGTAGCAGTGATCAACATATTGGTAGCAGTGGTCAACATGTTGGTAGCAGTGGTCAACATGTTGGTAGCAGTGGTGAAAATGTTGGTAGCAGCTGTCGACATATTGGTAACAGTGGTCAACATGTTGGTAGCAGTGGTAAACATGTTGTTGGCAGTGGTAAACATGTTGGTAGCAGTGGTAAACATGTTGGTAGCAGTGGTCAACATGTTGGTAGCAGTGGTCAACATGTTGGTAGCAGTGGTCAACATGTTGGTAGCAGTGGTCAACATGTTGGTAGCAGTGGTCAACATGTTGGTAACAGTGGTCAATATGTTGGTAGCAGTGGTCAACATGTTGGTAACAGTGGTCAACATGTTGGTAGCAGTGGTCAACATGTTGGTAGCAGTGGTCAACATGTTGGTAGCAGTGGTCAACATGTTGGTAGCAGTGGTCAACATGTTGGTAGCAGTGGTCAACATGTTGGTAACAGTGGTCAATATGTTGGTAGCAGTGGTCAACATGTTGGTAACAGTGGTCAACATGTTGGTAGCATTGGTCAACATGTTGGCAGCAGTGGTCAACATGTTGGTAGCAGTGGTCAACATGTTGGTAGCAGTGGTCAACATGTTGGTAGCAGTGGTCAACATGTTGGTAACAGTGGTCAACATGTTGGTAACAGTGGTCAACATGTTGGTAGCAGTGGTCAACATGTTGGTAACAGTCGTCAACATGTTGGTAGCAGTGGTCAACATGTTGGTAACAGTGGTCAACATGTTGGTAGCAGTGGTCAACATGTTGGTAACAGTGGTAAACATGTTGGTAGCAGTGGTCAACATGTTGGTAACAGTGGTATACATGTTGGTAGCAGTGGTCAACATGTTGGTAACAGTGGTATACATGTTGGTAGCAGTGGTCAACATGTTGGTAACAGTGGTCAACATGTTGGTAACAGTGGTAAACATGTTGGTAACAGTGGTCAACATGTTGGTAGCAGTGGTCAACATGTTGGTAGCAGTGGTCAACATGTTGGTAACAGTGGTCAACATGTTGGTAGCAGTGGTCAACATGTTGGTAGCAGTGGTCAACATGTTGGTAACAGTGGTAAACATGTTGGTAGCAGTGGTCAACATGTTGGTAACAGTGGTCAACATGTTGGTAAAAGTGGTAAACATGTTGGTAACAGTGGTCAACATGTTGGTAACAGTGGTAAACATGTTGGTAGCAGTGGTCAACATGTTGGTAACAGTGGTCAACATGTTGGTAACAGTGGTCAACATGTTGGTAACAGTGGTCAACATGTTGGTAACAGTGGTCAACATGTTGGTAACAGTGGTCAACATGTTGGTAACAGTGGTCAACATGTTGGTAACAGTGGTCAACATGTTGGTAACAGTGGTCAACATGTTGGTAGCAGTGGTCAACATGTTGGTAACAGTGGTCAACATGTTGGTAACAGTGGTCAACATGTTGGTAACAGTGGTCAACATGTTGGTAACAGTGGTAAACATGTTGGTAACAGTGGTAAACATGTTGGTAACAGTGGTCAACATGTTGGTAACAGTGGTCAACATGTTGGTAACAGTGGTCAACATGTTGGTAACAGTGGTAAACATGTTGGTAACAGTGGTCAACATGTTGGTAACAGTGGTCAACATGTTGGTAACAGTGGTCAACATGTTGGTAACAGTGGTAAACATGTTGGTAGCAGTGGTCAACATGTTGGTAACAGTGGTAAACATGTTGGTAACAGTTGTCAACATGTTGGTAACAGTGGTCAACATGTTGGTAGCAGTGGTCAACATGTTGGTAACAGTGGTCAACATGTTGGTAGCAGTGGTCAACATGTTGGTAGCAGTGGTCAACATGTTGGTAACAGTGGTCAACATGTTGGTAACAGTGGTCAACATGTTGGTAGCAGTGGTCAACATGTTGGTAGCAGTGGTCAACATGTTGGTAACAGTGGTAAACATGTTGGTAGCAGTGGTCAACATGTTGGTAACAGTGGTATACATGTTGGTAGCAGTGGTCAACATGTTGGTAACAGTGGTATACATGTTGGTAGCAGTGGTCAACATGTTGGTAACAGTGGTCAACATGTTGGTAACAGTGGTCAACATGTTGGTAACAGTGGTCAACATGTTGGTAACAGTGGTCAACATGTTGGTAACAGTGGTCAACATGTTGGTAACAGTGGTCAACATGTTGGTAACAGTGGTCAACATGTTGGTAACAGTGGTAAACATGTTGGTAACAGTGGTCAACATGTTGGTAACAGTGGTCAACATGTTGGTAACAGTGGTCAACATGTTGGTAACAGTAGTCAACATGTTGGTAACAGTGGTCAACATGTTGGTAACAGTGGTCAACATGTTGGTAACAGTGGTCAACATGTTGGTAACCGTGGTCAACATGTTGGTAACAGTGGTCAACATGTTGGTAACAGTGGTAAACATGTTGGTAACAGTGGTCAACATGTTGGTAACCGTGGTCAACATGTTGGTAACAGTGGTCAACATGTTGGTAACAGTGGTCAACATGTTGGTAACAGTGGTCAACATGTTGGTAGCAGTGGTCAACATGTTGGTAACCGTGGTCAACATGTTGGTAACAGTGGTCAACATGTTGGTAACAGTGGTCAACATGTTGGTAGCAGTGGTCAACATGTTGGTAACAGTGGTCAACATGTTGGTAACAGTGGTCAACATGTTGGTAGCAGTGGTCAACATGTTGGTAGCAGTGGTAAACATGTTGGTAACAGTGGTCAACATGTTGGTAGCAGTGGTAAACATGTTGGTAGCAGTGGTCAACATGTTGGTAGCAGTGGTCAACATGTTGGTAACAGTGGTCAACATGTTGGTAACAGTGGTCAACATGTTGGTAACAGTGGTAAACATGGCATCAGCTTGTGAAGTCAATATTACACACATTGTTTTAATACTCTCCTTGCAGATTATAACTCAGTTCATACACTATAACTAACAAAATATTATCTCCGACTCAATACATTTGTAACTCTACTAACATCTCTCATGTATCTTTTCCTAACCTGTAAATGCACCCAAATGCTCTTCCCTTTATATAAGTGTTCTTCACTTACGTATTTCAGTGTTTACATATGACGTGTTAATTCCCTTCACTTTTTAAATTCACACTCTTCTTCGTTATGCATATTTTTGTTATGCATATATTGTCTTTAACGTCACTCTATCTTCATTATTCTGACATGCACTTTACCTGGTGTTATGGTCAACCGGCTTATTCCATTATAATTATTACTTTATTTATTCCCTTTTCATCTTTTAGTAACTTTACGAACAAAATCATCAACTATTCCTATACTTTATTCCTAATCCATTCTAGGTATCCAAGTGTTACCCTTATTATTGCATCATTCATTTGTCTCGTACTTCCTGTGCATTTACAACCTTCGTACTCTCAATTCTTCATTTCTCCTAGTTTATTCTCACTCCTTTCATATTCACATTCATTAAATACACTTCTATCTTTCTCATTTCCTTATTACTCAGCTCCTTCGTACTGAATTCCATCACTCCCATTTCCTTCATTCTCAGTTTCTTCATAAACAATCCCTTCACACTCGTTCTTTTCATTCCTTCATATTCTCTTTTTCCACACATCTTCCGGTACAACAATCTTCACTGATCACATTTTAACTTGCCCAAGAATGAACTTCCGCGAGCAAGTCATCATCTTCACTGGGTATTTCCTCTTGTCTCAAACACATTTCATGGCGAACTGAAAAAAAAATGTGTCCTAATTCATTTTGGGATAAATGGTAATATCCTCACATGACGGTTCATCACAACATGGTATCTGAGACATTAACAAGATGTGTACTGGCCAGTATATAGCAACAAACTCCATTTTTTTTTTTTGCCAGGTGATCACCTCTCACGAATAACTAGCTGTTGTTTTTATTCCCGTAAAAATGCAATAATACTTCCTACATTTTTCGTGGAGATGGACAATTAGATTAAGAATCGGTCAGTTATTGACACAAAATACAACGTTTCACACATACGATTATTCTGCTACATAACTATAAAAATTATTTAATAGATACATATTGTGACATAAGTAGGACTAAATTTTTCATTGAATAACGATATCTGGGAGTGTTGGTATACGTTCATGACTGTTTTCGAGTGTGTAATTACAGGACAGATTTCTCTGTCTCTCTAGTAATTCCTCCACCCGGAAAGTCTTGACCGTAGCCAAGGTCGCCTGGGACATCCGGAAAGTGGGAAAGGCAAGACATCCAGTAGACAGACGGATGATTTCCTGGACATAAGATCCTGGCAGGATTAATGTAGGAAACCAGAGGTGAGGATACTGAGAGAGACGAAGCTCATCTTTGTGAAACGAAGGACACACCAAAATAGGTCATTTAGACTAACCTGCTTCTTTGATAAATGGTGTAACAAAATTCGAAAAAGTCATTAGAGAAAAGTGGATTCAACATAATAACTGGTAAACAATTTGAATTTGTCTACAAAATCCTGTAATTATAATCAGTCAAGTTATTATACGAGAAACTGTTGAACAAAGAAATGAAATGAGAGATAACATTTACAAAGACTACGAGAAAATCTTTGCTAGTGCTATCAGAGATACAAAGATCACTCGGATATGTGCAGTAATACCACAGATATAAATGTTACCTTAATACATAATAACACTAAAGCTGAAAACATCACAATATTATACAACTTAGCAAAATTAGAAAAGCAAATACATGTGTCACACTTTTACATATGGTATATCAAGGATATAAAGACAACGTTGTTATACATAGCAATATCTAAGTTGTAAATGTTATGCTTATATATATAATAACACCGGTGATACGATGATCACAATGTTTAACATAATAACACCAAAAACAATGAAATATGACAGTGAAACCCGTCCAGAACAATGAAATATGACAGGGAAACCCCTCAAGAACGACGAAATACGACAAGAAAACCCGTCCAGAACGATGAAATATGACAGGAAAACCCGTCCAGAACGATGAAATATGACACGGAAACCCGTCCACAACAATGAAATATGACAGGGAAACCCGTCCAGAACTATGAAATATGATAGGGAAACCCGTCAAGAAGAATGAAATATGACAGGGAAACCTGTCCAGAACAATGAAATATGACAGGGAAACCCGTCCAGGACAATGAAATATGACAGCGAAACCCACCCAGAACAATGAAATATGTCAGGGAAATCCGTCCGAAACAATGAAATATGACAGGGAATCCCCTCCAGAACAATGAAATTTGACAGGGAAACCCGTCCAGAACAATGAAATATGACAGTGAAAGCCGTCCAGAACAATGAACTATGACAGGGAAACACGTCCAGAACAATGAAATATGACAAGGAAACCCGTCCAGAACAATGAAATATGACAGGGAAACACGTCCAGAACAATGAAATATGACAGGAAAACCAGTCCAGAACGATGAAATATAAGAGTGAAACCCGTCCAGAACAATGAAATGAGACAGGGAAACCCGTCCAGGACAATGAAATATGACAGGGAAACCCGTCAAGAACGATGAAATATGACAGGGAAATCCGTCCAGAACGAGGAAATACGGCAAGGAAACCCGTCTAGAACAATGAAATTTGACAGGGAAACCCGTCTTGAACGATGAAATGTGACTGGGAAATTGGTCCAGAAGAAAGAAATATTACAGAGAAACCCGTGCAAGAGAATGAAATATGACAGAGAAACCCGTCCATAACAATGAAATATGACAGGGAAACCCGTTCAGAACAATGATATATGACATGGAAACCCGTAGAGAGCAATGAATCATGACCGGGAAACCCGTCTAGAACAATAAAAAAATGACAGGGAAACCCGTCCAGAACACTGAAATATGGAAGGGAAACCCGTCCAGAAGAATGAAATTTGAAAGGGAAACCCGTCCAGATCAATGAAATATGACAGAGAAACCCGTCCAGAACAATGAAATTTGACAGAGAAACCCGTCAAGAACAATAGAAAATGAGAGGGAAACCCGTCCAGAACACTGAAATATGGAAGGGAAACCCGTCCAGAACAATGAAATTTGACAGGGAAACCCGTCCAGAACAATGAAATATGAGAGGGAAACACGTCCAGAACAATGAAATATGACAGGTAAACCCGTCCAGAAAAATGAAATATGAGAGTGAAATCTGTCCAGAACAATGAAATATGACAGAGAAACCCGTCCAGAACAATGAAATATGACAGGAAAACCAATCCAGAACTATGAAATATGACAAAGAAATCCGTCCAGAACAATGAAAGATGACAGGGGAACCCGTCCAGAACAATGAAATATGACAGGGAAATCCGTCAAGAACGATGAAATACGACAGGAAAACCCGTCCAGAACGATGAAATATGACACGGAAACCCGTCAACAACAATGAAATATGACAGGGAAACCCGTCCAGAACAATGAAATATGACAGGGAAACCCGTCCAGAACAATGAAATATAACAGGGAAACGCGTCCAGAACTATGTAATATGACAGAGAATCCTGTCCAGAACAATGAAATATGACAGGGAAAGCCGTCCAGAACAATGAAATATGATATGGAAACCCGTCCAGAACAATGAAATACGAGAGTGAAACCCCTCCAAAACAATGAAATATGACAGGGAAACCCGTCCAGAACAATGAAATATAACAGGGAAACCCGTCCAGAACTATGTAATATGACAGAGAATCCTGTCCAGAACAATGAAATATGACAGGGAAAACCGTCCAGAAAAAAGAAATATGACAGGGAAACCCGTCCAGAACGACGAAATATGACAGTGAAACCCGTCCAGAACAATGAAATATGACAGGGAAAACCGTTCAGAAAAAAGAAATATGACAGGGAAACCCGTCCAGAACGATGAAATACGACAGCAAAACCCGTCCAGAACGATGAAATGTGACAGGGAAAGCCGTCCAGAACAATGAAATATGACAGGGAAACTCGTCCAGAACAATGAAATATGACAGGGAAACCCGTCCGGAACAATGAAAAATGACAGTGAAACCCGTAAAGAACAATGAAATATGAGAGGGAAACCCGTCCAGAAGAATGAAATATGACAGGAAAACCCGTACAGAACAATGAAGTATGACAAGGAAACCCGTCCAGAACAATGAAATATGACAGGGAAACCCGTCCAGAACAATGAAATATGACAGGGAAACCCTCCAGAACAATGAAATATGAGAGGGAAACCCGTCCAGAACAATGAAATATGACAGGGAAACCCGTCCAGAACAATGAAATATGACAGGGAAACCCGTCCAGAACAATGAAATATGACAGGGAAACTTGTCCATAACAATGAAATATGAGAGGGAAACCCGTCCAGGACAATGAAATATGACAGCGAAACCCATCCAGAACAATGAAATATGACAGGAAAACCCGTCTAGAACAATGAAATATGACAGGGAAACCCGTCCAGAACAATTAAATATGACAGGGAAACCTGTCCAGAACAATGAAATATGACAGGGAAACCCGTCCAGGACAATGAAATATGACAGCGAAACCCATCCAGAACAATGAAATATGACAGGGAAACCCGTCCAGAACAATGAAATATGACAGGGAAACCCGTCCAGAACAATGAAATTTGACAGGGAAACCCGTCCAGAACTATGAAATATGATAGGGAAACCCGTCCAGAACAATGAAATATGACAGTGAAAGCCGTCCAGAACAATGAACTATGACAGGGAAACACGTCCAGAACAATGAAATATGACAAGAAAACCCGTCCAGAACAATGAAATATGACAGGGAAACACGTCCAGAACAATGAAATATGACAGGAAAACCCGTCCAGAACGATGAAATATGACAGTGAAACCCGTCCAGAACAATGAAATGTGACAGGGAAACCCGTCCAGAACAATGAAATATGACAGGGAAACCCGTCCAGAACGATGAAATATGACAGGGAAATCCGTCCAGAACGATGAAATATGACAGGGAAACCCGTCCAGAACAATGAAATTTGACAGGGAAACCCGTCCTAAACGATGAAATGTGACTGGGAAATTCGTCCAGAAGAAAGAAGTATGACAGAGAAACCCGTCCAGGAGAATGAAATATGACAGAGAAACCCGTCCATAACAATGAAATATGACAGGGAAACCCGTTCAGAACAATGAAATATGACATGGAAATCCGTAGAGAACAATGAACCATGACCGGGAAACCCGTCTAGAACAATAAAAAATGACAGGGAAACTCGTCCAGAACACTGAAATATGGAAGGGAAACCCGTCCAGATCAATGAAATATGACAGGGAAACCCGTCCAGAACAATGAAATATGACAGAGAAACCCGTCAAGAACAATAGAAAATGAGAGGGAAACCCGTCCAGAACACTGAAATATGGAAGGGAAACCCGTCCAGAACAATGAAATTTGACAGGGAAACCCGTCCAGAACAATGAAATATGAATGGGAAACCCTTCAAGAACAATGAAATATGACAGGAAAACCCGTCCAGAATAATGAATCATGACAGGGAAACCTGTCCAGAACAATGAGAAATGACAGGGAAACCTGTCCAGAACAATGAAAAATGGCAGGGAAACTCGTTAGGAACAATGAAATTTGACAGGGAAACCCGTCCAGAACAATGAAATATGAGAGGGAAACCCGTCCAGAACAATGAAATATGACAGGGAAACGCGTCCAGAACAATGATATATGACAGGGAAATCCGTCCAGAAGAATGAAATACGACAGGGAAACCCGTACAGAACAATGAAATATGAGAGGGAAACCCGTCCAGAACTATGAAATATGATAAGGAAACCCGTCCAGAACAATGAAATATGACAGTGAAAGCCGTCCAGAACAATGAAATATGACATGGAAACCCGTTCAGAACAAAGAAATATGACAGGGAAACCCCTCCAGAACAATGAAATATGAAAAGGAAACACGTCCAGAACAATGAAAAATGACAGGGAAACCCGTCCAGAACAGTGAAAAATGGCAGGGAAACCCGTCAAGAACAATGAAATATGACATGGAAACCCGTCCAGAACAATGAAATATGACAGGGAAACCCGTCCAGAACAATGAAATATGACAGGGAAACCCGTCCAGAACAATGAAATATGACAGGGAAACACCTCCAGAACAATGAAATATGATAAGGAAACCCCTCCAGAAAAATGAAAAATGACAGGGAAACACCTCCAGAACAAAGAAATATGACAGGGAAAACCGTCCAGAACAATGAAATATGATATGCAAATCGGTCCAGAAGAATGAAATATGACAGGGAAACCCGTCCAGAAGAATGAAATATGACAGGGAAACCCGTCCAGAACAATGAAATATGACAGGGAAACCCCTCCAGAACAATGAAATATGAGAGGGAAAACCGTCCAGAACAATGAAATATGACAGGGAAACCCGTCCAGAACAATGAAATATGACAGGGAAACCCGTCCAGAACAATGAAATATGACAGAGAAACCCGTCCAGAACAATGAAATATGACAGGGAAACCCGTCCAGAACAATGAAATATGACAGGGAAACCCGTCCAGAACAATGAAATATGACAGGGAAACCCGTCCAGAACAATGAAATATGACAGGGAAACCCGTCCAGAACAATGAAATATGACAAGGAAACACGTCCAGAACAATGAAATATGACAGGGAAACCCGTCAAGAACAATGAAATATGACATGGAAATCCGTCCAGAACAATGAAATATGACAGGGAAACCCGTCCAGAACAATGAAATATGACAGGGAAACCCGTCCAGAACAATGAAATATGACAGGGAAATCCGTCCAGAAAAATGAAATATGACAGGGAAACCCGTCCAGAACAATGAAATATGACAGGGAAACCCGTCCAGAACAATGAAATATGACGGAAACCCATCCAGAACAATGAAATATGACAGTGAAAGCCGTCCAGAACAATGAAATATGACAGGGAAACCCGTCCAGAACAATGAAATATGACAGGGAAACCCGTCCAGAACAATGAAATATGACATGGAAACCCGTCCAGAACAATGAAATATGACAGGGAAACCCGTCCAGAACAATGAAATATGACAGGGAAACCCGTCCAGAACAATGAAATAATGGCAGGGAAACTCGTCCAGAACAATGAAATATGAAAGGGAAACCCGTCCAGAACAATGAAATATGACAGGGAAACCCGTCCAGAACAATGAAATATGACAGGGAAACCAGTCCGGAACACTGAAATATGAGAGGGAAACCCGTCCAGAAAATTGAAATATGACAGAGAAATCTGTCCAGAACAATGAAATATGACAGTGAAACCCGTCCAGAACAATGAAGTATGACAGGGAAACCCCTCAAGAACGACGAAATACGACAAGAAAACCCGTCGAGAACGAAGAAATATGGCACAGAAACCCGTCCACAACAAAGAAATATGACAGGAAAACCCGTCCAGAACGATGAAATATGAAACGGAAACCCGTCCACAACAATGAAATATGATAGGGAAACCCGTCCAGAACAATGAAATATGACAGGGAAACCCGTCCAGAACAATGAAATATGACAAAGAAACCCGTCCAGAACAATGAAATATGACAGGGAAACCCGTCCAGAACAATGAAATATGACAGGGAAACCCGTCCAGAACAATGAAATATGACAGGGAAACCCGTCCAGAACAATGAAATATGACAGTGAAAGCCGTCCAGAACAATGAACTATGACAGGAAACACGACCAGAACAATGAAATATGACAAGGAAACCCGTCCAGAACAATGAAATATGACAGGGAAACACGTCAAGAACAATGAAATATGAGAGCGAAACCCGTCCAGAACAATGAAATATGACAGGGAAACCCGTCCAGAACAATGAAATATGACAGGGAAACCCGTCCAGAACAATGAAATATGAGAGGGAAACCCGTCCAGAACAATGAAATATGACAGGGAAACCCGTCCAGAACAATGAAATATGACAGGGAAACCCGTCCAGAACAATGAAATATGACAGGGAAACCCGTCCAGAACAATGAAATATGAGAGGGAAACCCGTCCAGAACAATGAAATATGACAGGGAAACCCGTCCAGAACAATGAAATATGACAGGGAAACCCGTCCAGAACAATGAAATATGACAGGGAAACCCGTCCAGAACAATGAAATATGACAGGGAAACCCGTCCAGAACAATGAAATATGACAGGGAAACCCGTCCAGAGCAATGAAATATGACAAGGAAACCCGTCCAGAATAATGAAATATGACAGGGAAACCCGTCCAGAACAATAAAATATGACAGGGAACCCGTCCAGAACAATGAAATATGACAGGGAAACCCGTCCAGAACAATGAAATATGAGAGGGAAACCCGTCCAGAACAATGAAATATGACAGGGAAACCCGTCCAGAACAATGAAATATGACAGGGAAACCCGTCCAGAACAATGAAATATGACAGGGAAACCCGTCCAGAACAATGAAATATGACAGGGAAACCCGTCCAGAACAATGAAATATGAGAGGGAAACCCGTCCAGAACAATGAAATATGACAGGGAAACCCGTCCAGAACAATGAAATATGACAGGGAAACCCGTCCAGAACAATGAAATATGACAGGGAAACCCGTCCAGAACAATGAAATATGACAGGGAAACCCGTCCAGAACAATGAAATATGACAGGGAAACCCGTCCAGAACAATGAAATATGACAGGGAAACCCGTCCAGAACAATGAAATATGACAAGGAAACCCGTCCAGAACAATGAAATATGACAAGGAAACCCGTCCAGAACAATGAAATATGACAGGGAAACCCGTCCAGAACAATGAAATATGACAGGGAAACCCGTCCAGAACAATGAAATATGACAGGGAAACCCGTCCAGAACAATGAAATATGAGAGGGAAACCCGTCCAGAACAATGAAATATGACAGGGAAACCCGTCCAGAACAATGAAATATGACAGGGAAACCCGTCCAGAACAATGAAATATGACAGGGAAACCCGTCCAGAACAATGAAATATGAGAAGGAAACCCGTCCAGAACAATGAAATATGACAGGGAAACCCGTCCAGAACAATGAAATATGACAGGGAAACCCGTCCAGAACAATGAAATATGACAGGGAAACCCGTCCAGAACAATGAAATATGAGAGGGAAACCCGTCCAGAACAATGAAATATGAGAGGGAAACCCGTCCAGAACAATGAAATATGAGAATGAAACCCGTCCAGAACAATGAAATATGAGAAGGAAACCCGTCCAGAACAATGAAATATGACAGGGAAACCCGTCCAGAACAATGAAATATGACAGGGAAACCCGTCCAGAACAATGAAATATGACAATGAAACCCGTCCAGAACAATGAAATATGACAGGGAAACCCGTCCAGAACAATGAAATATGACAAGGAAACCCGTCCAGAACAATGAAATATGACAGGGAAACCCGTCCAGAACAATGAAATATGACAGGGAAACCCGTCCAGAACAATGAAATATGAGAGGGAAACCCGTCCAGAACAATGAAATATGAGAAGGAAACCCGTCCAGAACAATGAAATATGACAGGGAAACCCGTCCAGAACAATGAAATATGACAGGAAAACCCGTCCAGAACAATGAAATATGACAGGGAAACCCGTCCAGAACAATGAAATATGAGAGGGAAACCCGTCCAGAACAATGAAATATGAGAGGAAAACCCGTCCAGAACAATGAAATATGAGAGGGAAACCCGTCCAGAACAATGAAATGTGAGGGGGAAACCCGTCCAGAACAATGAAATATGACAGGGAAACCCGTCCAGAACAATGAAATATGACAGGGAAACCCGTCCAGAACAATGAAATATGAGAGGGAAATCCGTCCAGAACAATGAAATATGAGAAGGAAACCCGTCCAGGACAATGAAATATGAGAATTAAACCCGTCCAGGACAATGAAATATGACAGGAAGACCCGTCCAGAACAATGAAATATGACAGGAAGACCCGTCCAGAACAATGAAATATGACAGGAAGACCCGTCCAGAACAATGAAATATGACAGGAAGACCCGTCCAGAACAATGAAATATGACAGGGAGACCCGTCCAGAACAATGAAATATGACAGGAAACCCGTCCAGAACAATGAAATATGACAGGGAAACCCGTCCAGAACAATGAAATATGACAGGGAAACCCGTCCAGAACAATGAAATATGACAGGGAAACCCGTCCAGAACAATGAAATATGGCAGGAAAACCTGTCCAGAACAATGAAATATGAGAGGTAAACCCGTCCAGAACAATGAAATATGAGAAGGAAACCCACCCAGAACAATGAAATATGAGAGGTAAACCCGTCCAGAACAATGAAATATGAGAAGGAAACCCACCCAGAACAATGAAATATGAGAAGGAAACCCGCCCAGAACAATGAAATATGAGAATGAAACCCGTCCAGAATTATGAAATATGACAGGGAAACCCGTCCAGAACAATGAAATATGATAGGGAAACCCGTCCAGAACAATGAAATATGACAGGGAAACCCGTCCAGAACAATGAAATATGACAGGGAAACCCGTCCAGAACAACGAAATATGAGAAGGAAACCAGTCCAGAACAATGAAATATGAGAGGGAAACCCGTCCATAACAATGAAATATGAGAAGGAAAAAAGTCCAGAACAATGAAATATGAGAGGAAAACCCGTCCATAAGAATGAAATATGACAGGGAAACCCGTCCAGAACAATGAAATATGAGAAGGAAACTCATCAAGAACAATGAAATATAAGAGGGAAACCCGTCCAGAACATGAAATATGACAGGGAAACCCGTCAAGAACAATGAAATATGACATTGAAAGCCGTCCAGAACAATGAAATATGACAGGGAAACCAGTCCAGAACCATGCGATATGAAACAATGAAATATGGCAGGGAAAGGTCTCCATAACAATGAAATATGAGAAGGAAACCCTTCCAGAACTATGATATATGACAGGGAAATCCGTCCAGAACAATGAAATATGATAGGGAAACCCGTCCAGAACAATGAAATATGAGAAGGAAACCCGTCCAGAACAATGAAATATGAGAAGGAAACCCGTCCAGAACAAGGAAATATGAGAAGGAAACCCGTCCAGAACAAGGAAATATGAGAACGAAACCCATAAAGAACAATGAAATATTAGAAGGAAACCCGTCCAGAACATTGAAATATGAGAAGGAAACCCGTCCAGAACAATGAAATATGAGAAGGAAACCCGCCCAGAACAATGAAATATGAGAATGAAACCCGTCCAGAATTATGAAATATGATAGGGAAACCCGTCCAGAACAACGAAATATGAGAAGGAAACCCGTCCAGAACAATGAAATATGAGAGGGAAACCCGTCCATAACAATGAAATATGAGAAGGAAACCCGTCCAGAACAATGAAATATGAGAAGGAAACTCATCAAGAACAATGAAATATAAGAGGGAAACCCGTCCAGAACAATGAAATATGACAGGGAAATCCGTCCAGAACATGAAATATGACAGGGAAACCCGTCAAGAACAATGAAATACGACATGGAAACCCGTCCCGAACAATGAAATATGACAGGGAAAGGTCTCCAGAACAATGAAATATGAGAGGAAAACCCGTCCAAACAATGAAATATGACAGGTAAACCCGTCCAAAACAATTAAATATAACAGTGAAACCCGTCCATAACAATGAAATATGAGGAGGAAACCAGTCCAGAGCAATGAAATACGCGAAGGAAACCCGTCCGGAACAACGAAATATGGCAGGGAAACCCGTCCAGAACAATGAAATATGACAGGGAAACCCGTCCAGAACAATGAAATATGAGAAGGAAACCCGTCCAGAACAATGAAATATGACAGGGAAACCCGTCCACAACAATGAAAAATTACAGGGAAACCGGTCCAGAACAATGAAATATGACAGGGAAACCAGTCCAGAACAATGAAGTATGAGAGGGAAACCCGTCCAGAAGAATGAAATATGAGAGGGAAATCCGTCCAGAACAATGAAATATGACAGAGAAACCCGTCCAGAACAATGAAATGTGACAGGGAAACCCGTCCAGAACAATGAAATATGAGAGTGAAACCCGTCCAGAACAATGAAATATGACAGGGAAACCCGTCCAGAACAATGAAATATGACAGGGAAACCCGTCCAGAACAATGAAATATGACAGGGAAACTCGTCCACAACAATGGAATATGAGAAGGAAACCCGTCCGGAACAATAAAATATGAGAAGGAAACCCGTCCATAACAATGTAATATCAGAAGGAAACCCCACCAGAGCAATGAAATATGACAGGGAAACCCGTCCAGAAGAATAAAATATGACATTGAAACCCGTCGAGAACAATGAAATATGAGAAAGAAACCCGTCCAGAACAATGAAATATGACAGGGAAACCAGTCCAGAACAATGAAATATGAGAAGGAAACCCGTCCAGAACAATGAAATATGAGAAGGAAACCCGTCCAGAACAATGAAATATGACAGGGAAACCCGTCCAGAACAAAGAAATATGACAGGGAAACCCGTCCAGAACAATGAAATATGACAGGGAAACCCGTCCAGAACAATGAAATATGACAGGGAAACCCGTCCAGAACAATAAAATATGACAGGGAAACCCGTCCAGAACAATGAAATATGACAGGGAAACCATTCCAGAACAATGAAATATGACAGAGAAACCGTCCAGAACAATGAAATATGATAAGGAAACCGTCCAGAACAATGAAATATGACAGGGAAACACGTCCAGAACAATGAAATATGACAGGGAAACCGTCCAGAACAATGAAATATGACAGGGAAACCCGTCCAGAACAATGAAATATGACAGGGAAACCCGTCCAGAACAATGAAATATGACAGGGAAAACCGTCCAGAACAATGAAATATGACAGGGAAACCTGTCCAGAACAATGAAATATGACAGGGAAACCCGTCCAGAACAATGAAATATGACAAGGGAACCCGTCCAGAACAATGAAATATGACAGGGAAACCCGTCCAGAACAATGAAATATGAAAGGGAAACCCGTCCAGAACAATGAAATATGACAGGGAAACCCGTCCAGAACAATGAAATATGACAGGGAAAGCCGTCCAGAACAATGAAATATGACATCGAAACCCATCTAGAACCATGAAATATAACAGGGAAACCCTTTAAGAGCAATGAAATATGACAGGGAAACACGCCCAGAACAATGAAATATGACAGGGAAACCCCTCCAGAACAATGAAATATGACAGGGAATCCTGTCCAGAACAATGAAATATGACAGGGAAAGCCGTCCAGAACAATGAAATATGACATGGAAACCCGTAGAGAACAATGAATCATGACAGGGAAACCCGTCTAGAACAATAAAAAATGACTGGGAAACCCGTCCAGAACACTGAAATATGGAAGGGAACCCCGTCCAGAACAATGAAATTTGACAGAGAAACCCGTCAAGAACAATATAAAATGAGAGGGAAACCTGTCCAGAACACTGAAATATGGGAGGGAAACCCGTCCTGAAAAATGAAATATGAGAGTGAAATCTGTCCAGATCAATGAAATATGACAGAGAAACCCGTCCAGAACAATAAAAGATGACAGGGAAACCCGTCCAGAAATATGAAATATGACAGTGAAATCTGTCCAGAACAATGGAATATGACAGGGAAACCCCTCCAGAACGATGAAATATGACAGGGAAATCCGTGCAGAAGAATGAAACATGACAGGGAAACCCGTCCAGAACAATGAAATATGACAGAGAAACCCGTCCAGAACAATGAAACATGATAGAGAAACTCGTCCAGAATAATGAAATATGACAGGGAAATCCGTCCAGAACAATGAAATATGACAGTAAAACCCGTCCAGAACGATGAAATATGACAGTGAAATCCGTCCAGAACAATGAAATATGACAGGGAAACCCCTCAAGAACGACGAAATACGACAAGAAAACCCGTCCAGAATGATGAAATTTGGCACGGAAACCCGTCCACAACAATGAAATATGACAAGAAAACCTGTCCAGAACGATGAAATATGACAGGGAAACCAGTCCACAACAAAGAAATATGACAGGGAAACCCGTCCAGAACAATGAAACATGACAGGGAAACCCGTCCATAACATTGAAATATGACAGGGAAACCCGTCCAAAACATAAAATATGACAGGGAAACCTGTCCAGAACAATGAAATATTACAGGGAAACCATTCCAGAAATATGAAATATGACAGTGAAATCTGTCCAGAACAATGGAATATGACAGGGAAATCTTTCCAGAACAATGAAACGTGACAGGGAAACACGTCAAGAACAATGAAATATGACAGGGAAAACCGTCCAGAAAAAAGAAATATGACAGGGAAACCCGTCCAGAACGATGAAATATGACAGTGAAACCCGTCCAGAACAATTAAATATGACAGGGAAAACCGTCCAGAAGAAAGAAATATAACAGGGAAACCTGTCCAGAACGAGGAAATATGACAGGGAAATCCGTCCAGAACGATGAAATACGACAACAAAACCTGTCCAGAACGATGAAATATGACAGGGAAAGCCGTCCAGAACAATGAAATATGAAAGATAAACCCGTCCAGAACAATGAAATATGGCAGGGAAACCCCTCAAGAACTATGAAATATTAGAGGGAAACCCGTCCTGAAGAATGAAATTTGACAGGGAAACCCGTCCAGAACAATGAAATATGACAAGGAAACCCGTCAAGAACAATGAAATATGACAGGGAAATCCCTCCAGAACAATACAATATGACAGGGAAACCCGTCCATAACAATGAAATATGAGAGGGAAACCCGTCAAGAACAATGAAATATGAGAGGAAAATCCGTCCAGAACAATGAAATATGACAGGGAAACCTGTCCAGAACAATGAAATATGACAGGGAAACCCGTTCAGAACAATGAAATATGACATGAAAACCCGTCCAGAACGAAAAAATATGACATTGAAACCAGTCCAGAACAATGAAATGTGACAGGGAAACCCGTCCAGAACAATGAAATATGACAGGGAAACCCGTCCAGGAGAATGAAATATGATAGAAAAACCCATCCATAACAATGAAATATGACAAGAAAACCCGTAGAGAACAATGAATCATGACAGGAAAACCAGTCCAGAACAATAAAAAATGACAGGGAAACCCGTCCAGAAGAATGAAATATGACAGAAAAACCCCTCCAGAACAATGAAATATGAATGGGAAACCCGTCCAGAACAATGAAATATGACAGGAAAACCCGTCCAGAAAAATGAATCATAACAGGGAAACCAGTCCAGAACAGTGAAAAATGGCAGGGAAACCCGTCAAGAACAATGAAATTTGAGAGGGAAACCCGTCCATAAGAATGAAATATGACAGGGAAACCCGTCCAGAACAATGAAATATGAAAGGGAAACGCGTCCAGAACAATGAAATGAGTAGAGTAAAGTCGTCGATCTAGAAACACTGCCGGATTCCAGGATAATGACCATGGAAAAGAATGTGATAATGGGGGGTCTGCATAACCTTAGGGCTGTCAGGGTACAAGTTTAATATGTTTAATCATCCCCCAAGGGGATAGAGAGACTTATTCCTATGCATTACTAAGTAGGAACAGAAGTAGAACAAAGGATTCAGGTGACCGGCTGGCAGATTCCAGGATAATGAGTGTGGAAAGGAATGTGATAATGGGGGGTCTGCATAACCTCAGGGCTGTCAGGGTACAAGTTTAATATGTTTAATCATCCCCCCAAGGGGATAGAGAGACTGATTTCTGTGTATTACTAAGTATAAGAAGGTAGATAATGATCACTTCTGACTCCCCAAGCTCTATCACTCTGATAGATGGGAGAGGCAGTACAAAGGATTCAGGTGACTGGGTACAAGCTTGCCATCTCCGAGGGAGTTCCTCCCCCCCCCGGTCACTGACGCAAGTGCTACTTCTTCCCAACACCGTCTGGTTCAAAGAATGCGGTAATGGAAGACAGCTTAGCCTCGAACTGTCAGAGGACTTAATAACTGGGTGGGCTCATCACGCATCCCCCAAGGGGATAGAGAAGTTTATTTCCATGATGGGAGGCTAGTACAAAGGATTCAGGTGCCTGGGTACGACTTAATAATTGGGTGGGGTCTCTGAGGGAGTGTTGCAGCCAGCCCGCTTCTTTCGGGGTCATCGGTGTGATTATCTGCCCTGCGCTCGCTCTCCGGGTACATCGGGGGCATCTGTGTGAAAAAAGGATAATAACCTAATTTTTCAAGGGTGAAAACAAAAAGTCTCACTTAGCAAATATATTTATTAGTTAACTTTACATTGTTTTATTCCTCCTCTCCCTCAGAACAGCTAGCTTCTAAGAGCATGAAACTACCAGCAGTGGCGGAAGATCTACCTCTCTCGCGTCGATGGTTGACCCTGGGGAAAAAATCTCTTACGGTTTTTTCTCTTCCTCGCCAAAGATTGCAACTGTCTCTCATCTCTAGTTCCTCTTCTTCTGTACTCCCTTCTTCAGTACTGCTATTAGCTTCCTCGTCTTCCTCCACTTTGTCATCTGTTTTATCTTTAAATAATTTAAACTTTGTTTCTCCGGCATCTGGATGACCATAGGATACAGAGTGATAGGCATCTAAGTAAAAGCGCTTATCATCAAATGAGCTAAGACCTTGTTTCCTAGTGGTGATAGTGGTCATCTGACCTTTTAAATTTCTAATTTGACTATATTGGAAGGTATGTTTAGAACCGTCTTCCAGCACACTTCTAAAGTTATTATGAGTTAATAATTGTTGTTCAGACTGAGGAACTCCTTTCGCCGCGATAGTGTTGTTATTATCTGCTAGCAGGATGCTATACATTTTGGGTTTAATGCAGACTATTTCTGAAATAAGGCGGTCCCCCACCTCACTTTTAAGTAAGCCTAGAGATCCCTTCCTTGAGTCATTGTAGAGAGGATGATCTGTGGGGAAATTAGATGTGTCTATCCATTTCCTCAATGGTTCCTTACCGATTTCATCAGTAAGGTTTTTGATGCCCTCTAAACAGGCGATGACACTATCGGTATCTGAATAGATTAGTTTTATTTTGTCTTGGTATGTTTTCTTAAGAATCATATACCAAAAATGGTACAGCTTAAATTTGGCGAGTTCTAGTATCTGGTAGCCTATGTAATTAGGGTAAGTGAGTTTCATGGCTGGCGTCCCCGTCGTAACCAATACTTTGTTTTCTGAAAGCTTTATGGCTTTCTTAAATAGTGGCTTACTCACCGCTCGCAAAAATGCTCCTGCTGATGTTATGAGCTTCGTTTTGTTGGCATATTTTGATGGATTAAACAATGTCTTGCCGAATACAGAATTGGTCAACAATTTAAATAATCACTGACAGTCTTTACTAGTGCTACTATTACGTTGCCTCACGTTCGTTTCAACAAAGCCCGCCAGATATTTTCCTTGTGAGAATTCATATATGCTATGAATTTTCTCAATTTGTAGACCTATCTCCAAGAACAACTGCAATAAAGGCAATGATATTAGGTAGTTTCGTTTGGGGAGATGGTCCCCCACTAATTTAGTATTTTTACGGGGTAGTTTTTGATTACTAATTGCCAATAGCTGTTTGCTGTACTCAGATAGATCATCTAATGTTATCTGTTTGTGATAGAGACATAGTGGTAAGTCATCCGTGTAGCGAGCTAATTCTGGGGCTATTCCTAGAGTGTCTATAAGAAGCCAGTAACCTTTTATAGAGTCTTGAGGATTCTTCTGGAGAAGACCACCATTTGCGAGAAAACTCACCATTTCTGCGGGTGAGAGTTTTCGAATGTTTGCGTAGGGCAGCGCCTCAGTCATGCAAGAACCATAAAGAGAATTAAAATCCCAGTATAGCAAAAATTTACTTACTAAGTTTTTCTCATCAAAATTGGCATTAATGAACTGGTTATTGGCCTGAGCAAACGTCCTAACAGCAGTAGTGAAGCCGCCTCTTATATTAGACTGTATGATGTTATAAAGCTCCTGATCAGTAATTAATTCTAATTCCACTCCACTGGTTTTTAAGAAAGCATCATAGGCAAAACCGGGGAGAGAAACATAGTGAACAACATCTAGATTATAGATGTTGTATAATAATCTCCTATGCAAGGTGAATATGTCAGCCAGAAGTCCTACATCACAGCTGAGATATACTAGGAGATAGTCTCCTAGAGTTTGACAAGCTGTTTTCTCCCAAACCAGATGAGCGTGATCGAATTCTTCTTGGCTAATATGCTTCTTAGACAGAGAACTGTAGAAAGCTCTTTTTGGGGGTAAAGTCTTCTCTTCGAGCCTTTCTGGGGAGCTTCAATATTCATAAGGAAACACTTGTTTGCCGGTTAATAAGCATCCCCAACTTTCGGGGGGTAGATGACTTATCATCGCCTCTGTGAATTTCAAGGGTGATTTTGAAGCTATGTGCGCCTGAGCCAAACTAGCCAAACCAGCGGACAAGAAGGCTAGACTATCCAAGAAACGTAGTGCCCCTATTTCTACCTTTAGGAATTTATATCCCTGTTTCATTAAAACATTGATTGGGGCTTTAACACTTAGTTCTTTAATTATCAAAGCCATATCATATGATAGGTTATGAATAATAACAGGCAAATATTTACCTGAATTTTTCTGCCTTAAATTGCAATTATTGCAGAGTGCTCCTAAATAATTAGCCTTAGGCATTAGATGGTCATGATGCCTCACCTTTGGTTTGGTAAGAGTAAAGTCCTGATGACAGAAGTTGCACTTCTTCTGTATGGCAAAATGTATATGCTGCTCCCTGGTCATATGAAGCGGATAACAGGGAGTGTTCATGTTTATCCAATCCCATAAAGACGAAAGCCTATCACACATATGATCAATACACTGTACCCCCCGATGGACATATCTATCTATTATAGTGTTATTTCTGTCTATCACTATATAGCCATAAGCTATTGCTACATGTCTAGCTGTTATTACCCCCTCTGGCTTACGATTATCGAGGTAAGCTTCTAAATCCACAAAGGCAGTATGAGAGGGCAAGTAGCCCTTGTGAGTATTTTTGAATTTGCAAACGCTTCCAGCTGGGGGAAAAATCAACTTTTGTTGGTTGTCGCATGAATTGAAATGAGTTTTTAAGTTGCAAATGTCACTATATTCACTTAAACAATTCAAGCAAAAGTGCTTATTGCGTGAATGTTTTCTGGAGAAAATTCTCATATATTTCTGGAAGTGTTTGATTAAAGCTACATGAGTCTTTCCCAACAATAACAGGGGCACTACCAGTGAATATTTATTACTACCCCTACGACATAAAGTAGCATGATAGGTCCCTTCATGAGAAGTTAAGCAATAAATAAATATTGATATTTTGTTGTCAGACTCAAGTTTGTGGATGTCACTCCACTGGACAGGGAGAGTCACTCGCGAGTAATTGACAAATTTCTGAAGGCTATCACATCTAGATAAATATCGTCTGATTTTATACCAGCCCCAGCCAAGTCTACGACGGAAAAAGGCCGCCAGACATTGAATAAAACAGCTATTTTTTACTCCTCTCGGGTTAAATATCTGATTTTTCCCTCGTAAAGATGTGGGATATTCTATATAGTCTCCTAGGTATCCACGCACTCCATTCTTGCATATTACAATATGAAAACCCTTTATATAATCTAGTATGAAGCCTGATCCCTCGCCCGATGAAATTTCAGTTTCTAATCGCGTGCTAAGGTACTCCCTCCATGACCGTAAGAGCCGAGATATATCATCTCGTGTAACTAGTTGCGCGGGAAAAGTTATATAATGCTCACGACTGTCATCCTCTCCCAGTAGCGACTGTCTGCGCAAAATAAGGCTCAGTTCGAAGCGTGGAGGAGCCATCTTAACTACACTCTTACCTCTGGTCAGCGTGGAGGAGCCATCTTAACTACACTCTTACCTCTGGTCAGCGTGGAGGAGCCATCTTAACTACGCTCTTACCTCTGGTCAGCGTGGAGGAGCCATCTTAACTACACTCTTACCTCTGGTCAGCGTGGAGGAGCCATCTTAACTACACTCTTACCTCTGGTCAGCGTGGAGGAGCCATCTTAACTACACTCTTACCTCTGGTCAGCGTGAAGGAGCCATCTTAACTACACTCTTACCTCTGGTCAGCGTGGAGGAGCCATCTTAACTACACTCTTACCTCTGGTCAGCGTGGAGGAGCCATCTTAACTACACTCTTACCTCTGGTCAGCGTGGAGGAGCCATCTTAACTAAACTCTTACCTCTGGTCAGCGTGGAGGAGCCATCTTAACTACACTCTTACCTCTGGTCAGCGTGGAGGAGCCATCTTAACTACACTCTTACCTCTGGTCAGCGTGGAGGAGCCATCTTAACTACACCCTTACCTCTGGTCAGCGTGGAGGAGCCATCTTAACTACACTCTTACCTCTAGTCAGCGTGGAGGAGCCATCTTAACTACACTCTTACCTCTGGTCAGCGTGGAGGAGCCATCTTAACTACACTCTTACCTCTGGTGAGCGTGGAGGAGCCATCTTAACTACACTCTTACCTCTGGTCAGCGTGGAGGAGCCATCTTAACTACACTCTTACCTCTGGTCAGCGTGGATGAGCCATCTTAACTACACTCTTACCTCTGGTCAGCGTGGAGGAGCCATCTTAACTACACTCTTACCTCTGGTCAGCGTGGAGGAGCCATCTTAACTACACTCTTACCTCTGGTCAGCGTGGAGGAGCCATCTTAACTACACTCTTACCTCTGGTCAGCGTGGAGGAGCCATCTTAACTACACTCTTACCTCTGGTCAGCGTGGAGGAGCCATCTTAACTACACTCTTACCTCTGGTCAGCGTGGAGGAGCCATCTTAACTACACTCTTACCTCTGGTCAGCGTGGAGGAGCCATCTTAACTACACTCTTACCTCTGGTCAGCGTGGAGGAGCCATCTTAACTACACTCTTACCTCTGGTCAGCGTGGAGGAGCCATCTTAACTACACTCTTACCTCTGGTCAGCGTGGAGGAGCCATCTTAACTACACTCTTACCTCTGGTCAGCGTGGAGGAGCCATCTTAACTACACTCTTACCTCTGGTCAGCGTGGAGGAGCCATCTTAACTACACTCTTACCTCTGGTCAGCGTGGAGGAGCCATCTTAACTACACTCTTACCTCTGGTCAGCGTGGAGGAGCCATCTTAACTACACTCTTACCTCTGGTCAGCGTGGAGGAGCCATCTTAACTACACTCTTACCTCTGGTCAGCGTGGAGGAGCCATCTTAACTACACTCTTACCTCTGGTCAGCGTGGAGGAGCCATCTTAACTACACTCTTACCTCTGGTCAGCGTGGAGGAGCCATCTTAACTACACTCTTACCTCTGGTCAGCGTGGAGGAGCCATCTTAACTACACTCTTACCTCTGGTCAGCGTGGAGGAGCCATCTTAACTACACTCTTACCTCTGGTCAGCGTGGAGGAGCCATCTTAACTACACTCTTACCTCTGGTCAGCGTGGAGGAGCCATCTTAACTACACTCTTACCTCTGGTCAGCGTGGAGGAGCCATCTTAACTACACTCTTACCTCTGGTCAGTGTGGAGGAGCCATCTTAACTACACTCTTACCTCTGGTCAGCGTGGAGGAGCCATCTTAACTACACTCTTACCTCTGGTCAGCGTGGAGGAGCCATCTTAACTACACTCTTACCTCTGGTCAGCGTGGAGGAGCCATCTTAACTACACTCTTACCTCTGGTCAGCGTGGAGGAGCCATCTTAACTACACTCTTACCTCTGGTCAGCGTGGAGGAGCCATCTTAACTACACTCTTACCTCTGGTCAGCGTGGAGGAGCCATCTTAACTACACTCTTACCTCTGGTCAGCGTGGAGGAGCCATCTTAACTACACTCTTACCTTTGGTCAGCCATCTTAACTACACTCTTACCTCTGGTCAGCGTGGGGGAGGAGCCATCTTAACTACACTCTTACCTCTGGTCAGCGTGGAGGAGCCATCTTAACTACACTCTTACCTCTGGTGAGCGTGGAGGAGCCATCTTAACTACACTCTTACCTCTGGTCAGCGTGGAGGAGCCATCTTAACTACACTCTTACCTCTGGTCAGCGTGGAGGAGCCATCTTAACTACACTCTTACCTCTGGTCAGCGTGGAGGAGCCATCTTAACTACACTCTTACCTCTGGTCAGCGTGGAGGAGCCATCTTAACTACACTCTTACCTCTGGTCAGCGTGGAGGAGCCATCTTAACTACACTCTTACCTCTGGTCAGCGTGGAGGAGCCATCTTAACTACACTCTTACCTCTGGTCAGCGTGGAGCCATCTTAACTACACTCTTACCTCTGGTCAGCGTGGAGGAGCCATCGTAACTACACTCTTACCTCTGGTCAGCGTGGAGGAGCCATCTTAACTACACTCTTACCTCTGGTCCATCTTAACTACACTCTTACCTCTGGTCAGCGTGGAGGAGCCATCTTAACTACACTCTTACCTCTGGTCAGCGTGGAGGAGCCATCTTAACTACACTCTTACCTCTGGTCAGCGTGGAGGAGCCATCTTAACTACACTCTTACCTCTGGTCAGCGTGGAGGAGCCATCTTAACTACACTCTTACCTCTGGTCAGCGTGGAGGAGCCATCTTAACTACACTCTTACCTCTGGTCAGCGTGGAGGAGCCATCTTAACTACACTCTTACCTCTGGTCAGCGTGGAGGAGCCATCTTAACTACACTCTTACCTCTGGAGCGTGGAGGAGCCATCTTAACTACACTCTTACCTCTGGTCAGCGTGGAGGAGCATCTTAACTACACTCTTACGTGGAGGAGCCATCTTAACTACACTCTTACCTCTGGTCAGCGTGGAGGAGCCATCTTAACTACACTCTTACCTCTGGTCAGCGTGGAGGAGCCATCTTAACTACACTCTTACCTCTGGTCAGTGTGGAGGAGCCATCTTAACTACACTCTTACCTCTGGTCAGCGTGGAGGAGCCATCTTAACTACACTCTTACCTCTGGTCAGCGTGGAGGAGCCATCTTAACTACACTCTTACCTCTGGTCAGCGTGGAGGAGCCATCTTAACTACACTCTTACCTCTGGTCAGCGTGGAGGAGCCATCTTAACTACACTCTTACCTCTGGTCAGCGTGGAGGAGCCATCTTAACTACACTCTTACCTCTGCAGCGTGGAGGAGCCATCTTAACTACACTCTTACCTCTGTGGAGGAGCGATCTTATCTTAACTACACTCTTACCTCTGGTCAGCGTGGAGGAGCCATCTTAACTACACTCTTACCTCTGGTCAGCGTGGAGGAGCCATCTTAACTACACTATTACCTCTGGTCAGCGTGGAGGAGCCATCTTAACTACACTCTTACCTCTGGTCAGCGTGGGGGAGCCATCTTAACTACACTCTTACCTCTGGTCAGCGTGGAGGAGCCATCTTAACTACACTCTTACCTCTGGTCAGCGTGGAGGAGCCATCTTAACTACACTCTTACCTCTGGTCAGCGTGGAGGAGCCATCTTAACTACACTCTTACCTCTGGTCAGCGTGGAGGAGCCATCTTAACTACACTCTTACCTCTGGTCAGCGTGGAGGAGCCATCTTAACTACACTCTTACCTCTGGTCAGCGTGGAGGAGCCATCTTAACTACACTCTTACCTCTGGTCAGCGTGGAGGAGCCATCTTAACTACACTCTTACCTCTGGTCAGCGTGGAGGAGCCATCTTAACTACACTCTTACCTCTGGTCAGCGTGGAGGAGCCATCTTAACTACACTCTTACCTCTGGTCAGCATGGAGGAGCCATCTTAACTACACTCTTACCTCTGGTCAGCGTGGAGGAGCCATCTTAACTACACTCTTACATCTGGTCAGCGTGGAGGAGCCATCTTAACTACACTCTTACCTCTGGTCAGCGTGGAGGAGCCATCTTAACTACACTCTTACCTCTGGTCAGCGTGGAGGAGCCATCTTAACTACACTCTTACCTCTGGTCAGCGTGGAGGAGCCATCTTAACTACACTCTTACCTCTGGTCAGCGTGGAGGAGCCATCTTAACTACACTCTTACCTCTGGTCAGCGTGGAGGAGCCATCTTAACTACGCTCTTACCTCTGGTCAGCGTGGAGGAGCCATCTTAACTACACTCTTACCTCTGGTCAGCGTGGAGGAGCCATCTTAACTACACTCTTACCTCTGGTCAGCATGGAGGAGCCATCTTAACTACACTCTTACCTCTGGTCAGCGTGGAGGAGCCATCTTAACTACACTCTTACCTCCGGTCAGCATGGAGGAGCGATCTTAACTACACTCTTACCTCTGGTCAGCGTGGAGGAGCCATCTTAACTACACTCTTACCTCTGGTCAGCATGGAGGAGCCATCTTAACTACACTCTTACCTCTGGTCATCTCGCTGATTAGTAGTTTTATAAAGTAAAAAATAATCGAAATGGTGGTAAAGGAATTTTGTCTCATCCCTCGGGTAACCGCCGAAAAATATATTTTTAAAAATGGAACAAATATCTTACCCACTCCTAAGCGCGAATCTCCTTTTCCCCGCCTTCGCAGAAGCACCGCTCCCACCACTATGGTGCGTAGGAAGGAATCTTCCAGCCTCTCGAGAGTGAAAGTGAAACCAGCCCAAAGCAAGGATGAGAAGGTCAGGACCGGCCCCAGCGTAGCAACTCGCCCTCATAAGGGTAACTGCCGCTTCGAGCCACCACCTCCCACGAGCGGGAACCCGTCCGACCTCTTTGTTGAGACTGGTGAGTCCCCCATAAAAAAAACAAATAAGCTCGCTCGCTGTAATGGCGCCCGCGGTGGTGGCGGGCGCGTCGGTGGTGGTGGTGGCGGCAGTGGCGGCGGCAGCGGCTGCGGCGGCTGCAGTGGCGGGCGCACCCGCGGTAGTTGCCGCGACGAGTCTAAGAGTAAAAAAAAAAATCCGAAACAGAAAATAATAGGCAATAATAAACTCCCGCCGGAAATACTTTTATCTTTAATATCAAGAAAAAACAACAGTCTTTCTCTCTCGCCTGAGGACTCTTCCCCAAATTTAAATGAAATAATTGATCTGTATTTCACGAGAGAAGAATTGCCATATGCGAAATCCATGCTGAATCTTTTCAAGAATAATTCTTTTATTCGGTGGGATAAGAGAGGTATTTTATTCCCTCCATACCATAATTTAAACATCTTACAAATCATTAAATCTTTGACAAGCAGTCGAGCGTACATCGATAAAAAACTTTTGCCCGTTGTAAGGGAATTAGTGACCCTTATTAGATTAGAGCCAAGATTTATAAAAAATCACAAGGCGAGAAAACAATTATTAGGCGGTTTTTATGTTAAAAAGAGAGCGGAAAAAAAGCCGCTCTGGCTAGCCTATTGAAATTTAAGCTTTCATAAAGTCGAGAGAAGAGCTTTGGCCGCTTTAGTAAATACCGGGACAGGATAGAGACAAGAAGTTCCTTCTCGAAGTGCTATTCATAAAAAAAAAAAAAAATGGACCAGCCATCAGTTGATTATCCCGAGAGAATTAATCTCCCATTGAATGAAGAAGGAGAAAAGGACCCCAGTTTGTCGATATTATTTCATCAATTAACGTCAAGACGAAAGATTTATCAGCAAGTGTGTTACAAAGCTCGTGTGATACAAAGTTTATGGCAAACCTACGAATCCTTCAAAGTCAATTGCCCCATGACCAGATTTACTAAGACTTTTGATGAAATTGAAAAATTATATGACAATTTTAATCAGAAAGAACTGACTGCTGAAATCAGACGCTTAGAATATGCTACGCATGATTTCCGGGATATGATAGAAGCTTTTGAAGGGGCCCAAAGCTTGTATAAGCACCTTAGACGAATGTCGACCTAGAGCAGTCCCCAAACCCCTACCAACCCACCCGCAGGAGTGGGAGGCTCCAGCAGCACGGTATTTAAACCCCGCCGCCGACGTACGGATAAACATTATCCGTCTCACTCCCTCAGCGAGGACTCTAAGGAACCCAACTGTTGACGAGAATGGAATATAAATTTCCAGTAATTGTCGGGGGAATAACGGGCGAAGAATTCCTGAAATATGGGGATTGTATCGTGTATCCCCACAACGCTACTTCTGCTCGTCCCTACGAGCCGGCTCTTTCACTCTGGGAAAAATATCCATTTTCCAAAATTGAGCGAAAATTGCTAATCCTGGTGAACCGTGCCATAGCTGCAGATCGGGGCACACCCGGGGAAATTGTCCTAAAATCACCCCCACCATGCTCCAACACCCTCGATGACAGGCCAGAGGATTTTTTAAGACCGCACCTTGCAGCGCTAATATGCCAGTTCTCAGCGGGTCCTTGTCTTGAAAAGAACGAAATTGCGCAACAGCAATTAGAGCGTAGTCTCGACACGCATTATGTACGCGGTTTGAGCAAGCACACGCAACAGAATCGACGAATTTGGTTTAAATTATGTCTGGTGTCCCTGGGACGGGCGGTGATAGCCAATGGCAACATCAAACGGGTAATTTTACCCCAGTACTTTGGCATGAGCAGAAAACAGGCCGATGAATGGCACACTGAATATCTCCCTCTCATTAACATATTTCAAGACATATTACTGAAACGGGAAATTCAGACATGCTTGCTCGTACCGTCAGTGACCCCATACTTGGCAGTACCTAAAATCATCCTAGATGAGGTGGAAATTAAACGCGGCGCCTCCCCCGAAGCTCTAGAACGGGAAATACTACAGCAGTCTGTGGAGAAGCAAGGCACTGGCGGCATCAGCGGTGGCAGCAGTGGCGGTGGCGGCAGCGGCAGCAGCAGCAGCGGCAGCGGCGGTGCCAACGGCGCTGACGTCAGTCCAGCCGGTGGGATTGGAACTAAACGAGACAGTGGCATGCGTGAAATGAACATGCCTGATGGGGTCGAGGTCACTTCACGCGGAAAACGCAAACGACAGCACGATGATGTGGATATTTTATTCCTAAATGCTGTAACTAATAAAAAAATAAAAATGTAAAGTCTTCAAACTAAAGTTTTTTTAAGCCTTTAAAAATATATATAATGGTCTATATTTTGTATTTGCCTCATACTGTCTCTGTCCCTCAACATGGACAGAGGGGGTCCGGGGAAATATATCTATTTGAGCAGTTTAGAAAATATTGACATTTTCGACAATACAGCTTCGGCCTTTCAAAATATAATTACTGCGACGCCTTTAAATCCATCCTTGAACTACGAAATAGCCTTGCTTAATGTTTTGTATCCCAAAAAATTCAATGTTCTAACAAGAGACGATGCCGAATGCGGCATTGACATTATACAAAATCACATTACTGAAACAGGAATAAGTACAGAAGCAGTAGTCCACCACTTTCTACCAAAAAATGATGTGTTATCGACGGATACCAGCCATATTATTGAAGAAATTAATCGACAGCTAACAGCTGATTTAAAAAAAGCCTTTAGAGATAATTATTCGGCACATTTCCCGAAAGGGAAAATACTCAATTATGATGCCGGAATTGGGAGGGTTTTAGTTTCGACGAGATCGCGAACCTTTATGGGAAAAAACAATGCTGCCACTTTATTTAAAGCTCAATTTAAACCGAGAATAGCTCGGGTGCTTGGGCTTAGCAGTGCTGAAAAATATTATTTATTTCGTAGTGACGTGCCCGAGGGGGGCTCCCTCCCCAAGCAGATTGCCCCATTCAAACCTGATCCCACTGCCGGAGTTGATTATGTTTTAATATATAGTGATATTGTGGAACCGCAAATATACGGCAGTCAGTTAGTCAATATTCTGGATGCTTTCGCCTTTCAGGAGAGTTATTCAAAAGGCGCTCATCCCATGATGTACAAACCTCTATGCGTAACTAAATTAGATAAAATAGCTATCAAAATGACAGATCAGTTTGGTCGTAATCTGTCTTTTGAAAGCGGTCATTCCACTACCGTAGTGTTACATGTAAGACCGATAAATAAATAGAACCAACTCAGCGTAAAAATGGTTATTGTTTCTCTAACCGCCAAACATGCGTGTACCCTTTCAAGTGCCCTCTGAGCAGGAATTTCGGAGTTTATTCTCCCTAAAACCCTCCCATGTGGGAGCTGGTCTGGGGGATATACAAACTTTTCACGCGCCATACAGAGTCCGAGGTGGGGGTTTTTTTTCGGCTTTAGCGGGTCTAGCTAAAAGAGCTTTACCTTTTCTTTTTAGAGTGGCTGCGCCAAGTGCAGTAGAATTTGGAACTAAAATGCTCGATGATTATCAGTCTGGAAAAACAGACATGAAAGCTGCTCTTAAATCTCACGGGATAGATGCTTTAAAAGGAGTTGCAAAGAAAGTTATTACAGGTGGCAGAGTAAACAGGGTGGGTAAGCGACGGGTGAATAATAAATGCAGGTTAAATAAACGCCGACGAAGCCAAGTTGGTTATAAAACGGATGTATTCTCTCTCGTATAAACAGTTGCTTATTAGCCATGGCGGGTGTCGGGGCTGAAAACAGAGGACTCAAAGTCCCGTTAAATGATTATTCTTCAAGCGTCATTAATCAATTCCCGCGACCGCATAGACTGAGACAAGTTGAGAGTTCCATGGCTCGCACTCAGAGTTTTGATACTCTACCAGTAAACCTTCCTCTCTCTCAAAAACTAAAAGATAATTTTCTAGAATTTAGAATTCCTGGAGTTCCCGGAGCATTTCTAGATTTAGGCAAAATAGTTATAGAATTTAGAGTGACTCTAACAGAGGCTGATGGGAAAAGTCCACTAGGGGAAACAAGCAACGTGGCATTGACAAATGGCCTATCCAATACAATATTTAAAAGTGTCCAATGTTTTCTGGGTGAGCAAATAACGGAAACAAATTCTAGTTTTAATTACTGGTCATTCATTAAACTCTGCAGCTCAGTAAAACGAAGCCAGTTGCCGACTATCGCCCGACTGGGGTATCTCTTGCCCGACTTTAAAGGAGGAGAAGGTATAACTAAATTGTTCGATACAGCCTATTTTGCCTGCACATCGGCAAAAGAACCACAGATACTGACAAAGAATGATAAAGAACAGGGCATAACTCTGTGTTTTCCCTTGGCTCTGGACATATCCACTCTGGACCAATATCTGCTTGACAATATCGATTTAAAAATTAGGCTGGAATTATCCCCTCAAGCGTGGACTCTGAAAACAGACGATGATGCCAGCACATACCAGCTCCATATTAATTACGCTAAGCTATGGCTTAATAGGGTATACCCATATACATCAGCTTATATGGCCTTGAACAAGTCTCTAGCCTTAGACGCAAAGCCGATAATATATACTTTTAATCGCACTCTAAGTAAAAATTATGTGCTAGGTCACAATCAAACGAGCCTCCTAATAGATCAGCCATGGGGTCATGTAATTCCCGCCAAAATTTTCATGGTAATTTTGCCCATGACAGCCTATGCAGGAAAACATAAGGAGAATGGTCTATATTTTGAGCATGGGGATCTAGCCAGTTTATCTGTATGTATTAATAATAATACAGTTTATTGCATAAGCAGTGATTTCCCCCATCATTATAGTAAATTATATTATGAAGCAATTAACTCTCTGGGCATTGAGGAAGAAAATTTAATTCTCTATGAATCATTCGCCTCCGGGCGAACCATCAATATTTTCAATTTAACAGACAGCCAAGTGGAAGACGCTCTCCCGATTGAAAAATCTGGTAACTTGAGAATTGAATTACAGTTCTCTAAGCCCGCCCCTCATAATAAGGTAGTTTTATTATTTGCTCAGACCACTGGTGTTTTATCCATCGACCAGAATAGATCTGTTCATTGTGATGTGCGAGCATAAATAAAAAATGAATTGCGCAGAAATAAATAATAGTTTAATTCCCGCCCTAGGAAATAAAGTCACATATATTGGCTGTTTCACTATAGACGCTCTACAGCAAATAAGATTAGATGGCTATCCCTCGGACAGGCCCATAGTGCTTGTAAGCAATATTCTTCCTTCGTACAGTTCAAAAGTAATGGGTCATTTTTTTTCTCTTCTCTTGGACAAGAAAAATAGTCTATCCTTCTTCTTTGACAGTTACGGGAAAAAACCAGAGAATTATGGCATAAATTTAAAAAAAAATTTTAAACTAAATAAAATTAAATATTTATATCGTTTATCCGGCAGAACACTAAGTGATTTTTCACTCACTTGCGGTCTATATGTTATGATGTTTATTCATAAAGCAAGCCTTGTGGGATTAGAAAGAGCTTTATATTTTTTTAAAAAAAATTTCTCGGAAAAATCGCTTTTTATCAATGACAGATTAGTGATAGCATATGCTAGAGAGAATTTTAAAATGTTGCCTCCCTGTGAAATTACATTTTGCCTAAGTAGTCAAGGTTACATTTGTGCTTCCCTCTGTGAGGAAGGTCACCTCTGACGAGAGTATCCCCCAAATACCCCTCCTGGCTGGTAAGGTCCTTTCTGAGCTGTATATAAGAGCCCGCTGAAGCTGTCTTCCCCGCAAAAGATAGAGGCTGACCTCTCCATAGCCTTTACTCTCATCATGGTGAAGGAAGCAGACATTCTCGATTCTGGTAAGCGAGACATTTATTTTGCTAAAACTTCTCTTTGAATATTAACGAAACAAACGAGTGCAAGAGACTTATAATAATTTTTAAAGTTGAGTCTCTTTTTTCAACAGTTTTCACTGGACCAGTCAGAATTTGTAAAGTTTTGATTTTATCGGCTGGTAGATTGGATACTTCTCTTTGCATATTAATGAAACAAACGAGCGCAAGAGACTTATAATAATTTTAAAGTTGAGTCTCCTTTTTTCTTCAACAGTTTTCACTGGGCCAGTCAGAATTTGTAAAGTTTTGATTTTATCGGCTGGTAGATTGGAAGGGAAGGAACACGCCGGCATCAAACTCCTAAACCGGTGTCATTGTGATGATAGCAGGAAACGCAAACATAGACTTCCTCAGGAAAGGGTATGTCTTCTATGTTTCCCTCCTTTGGTAGATTAGAGACGAGTCCCACTCCTATATGTTCTCTTTATGACTTACAGCCTGTGGAAGATGGGAACAGTTCATCTGATATAGAGGAGCCTATGAAGAAAGAACCAGATCTCGACAACGATGAAACGCAGAGCCTTCCCTCATGTCAGTCTGATGACCTCGTTGTGGACCTCTCTACGCTTGCTACTGCTCAATCTGATGACTGTGTTGAGGTCACTGCCACAGCAGGTGCTGAACAAACTGGCGACCTTGAAGCGCACCCTGACAACCAGTCGGAGAAGGAAGGGAAAACCCCCGACGTGAGAGTAAATGCTGGAGATGGAGTAAAGCCAGCAGATGGAGTAAAGACAGCAGATGGAGTAAAGGCAGATGATGATGTACCTGAAAAGGAAATCATTTTCGAGCGGGAGGTTATCAATCTTACAGAAAGTGAACAGGACGAGCGCAGTCATTCAGTCTAACCACTAAAACTTGCACAGTTTCGCCCCTTTGCTCGCGCTAAAAACTTTGCACAGCTTTTGCCCTTTTTGTATGTGAATTAATAAAAATATTGTCAAACTCTGATTTTTATTTTTATTTACATATAACTATATATTACTATCTTCTCTAGTCTAAACATATATATATATATATATATATATATATATATATATATATATATATATATATATATATATATATATATATATATATATATATATATATAAACAATATCGCACCACTTAAGCCTCTCCCCATCTGAGAGCAGGTAAGAGCAAAATATATATGTCAAAGTTCCTATAAGAGCTCTATCAGCACAAAGGTCTTCCCTAGATGACCTTTCTCACTGCTTTAAGCCTCCCCCACCTGGAAAGATCTAGCAGCTGCAAGAATAAACAGTACCGTAGTACCCGGAAGAACCTTTTTTTTGCTGAGGTACGGGCGGGCGAGCAACATTCCCTCGGAGACCAGCTGCCCTCCATTACCGCGTTCTTTGAACCCAGCAGTGTTGTGAAGTAGCAACAGTTGCGTCAGTGAGTTGCAGACCGGGGAACTCCCTCGGAGATGGCAAGCTTGTACCCAGTCACCTGAATCCTTTGTACTGCCTCTCCCATCTATCAGAGTGATAGAGTTTGGGGAGTCAGAAGTGATCATTACCTACCTTCTTATACTTAGTAATACACAGAAATAAGTCTCTCTATCCCCTTGGGGGATGATTAAACATATTAAACTTGTACCCTGACAGCCCTGAGGTTATGCAGACCCCCCATTATCACATTCTTTTCCACACTCATTATCCTGGAATCTGCCACCTGGTCACCTGAATCCTTTGTTCTACTTCTGTTCCTACTTAGTAATGCATAGGAATAAGTCTCTCTATCCCTTGGGGGATGATTAAACATATTAAACTTGTACCCTATCAGCCCTAAGGTCATGCAGACCCCCCATTATCACATTCTTTTCCATGGTCATTATCCTGGAATCCGGCAGTGTTTCTAGATCGACGAGAATATACTACTAATAAAGATAATAATAATAATAATAAAAACCACTTCCCATCAAAAACATTTTTTGTTATTACACTGGAATTCGAAATTAATAAATTTGGCAAATTAAAATCATCACAACTCAAAGTCGGCATCAAACATTCTGTTAGTAAAATCCACCAACGGAGAAAGTTTGAAGACGATCAGAAAAGGCATTCGAATGAATGACAGATTCGAATGCTTCCAAACTTTGAAGGAATTTCAGGAATATTTCAAATTTATACTTACTAATTATAAATTTATGGATGGTCATCATTCATATAGAATGATTCATTATAATTTTTTGGTCGATCAGAAGAATCATTTTAGTTATTAAATATACATAAACTTCACTTTTTATTCAATAAAATTAAGGAAACGGGACTTCTGGTAGCCAATAAGAGGTGAACATTGTGTTCAGTAAACCACAAGACTGGTGACAGTTTGAAGCCGATCAGAAGAGTAATTTACCAGTTTTGGCAATTTACAATGTTTCGAATGGGAATGATTTTTTTTTTACATTATATTACAGGCAATGCAACCGCAAATAAGCTATTTTAACAATGAAGAACAAGTCACTTGGGGATGGAAATCTTTAGATCTAGATCTTTCGCACTCTCGGGCGTTGTCAGGAGCTATGCAATGTTGCAAGAAAGCAACAGATAAAAGGGGAAATTCTCTGAAGCAAGACAGGTTTCAGTGATACCTTCTGCCTGGCTTCAGAATTTCTCCTTCTGTTATTATTATGATAACTAATCGCTTAATCCATAAGGGTCACATAGCTCTGTCCTCTTATCTGTTCATGTCTTGCAACAATGCATTATTCGTGACGACGCACGAGAGTGCGAAAGATCGTGTAGCTTCTGAATTATATTACACAGAAAATGATCAACTCTACACATACACACCTGAATTTCACTCTGCCGTCGGTGAATTAAGAGGCGACTTTTATGATTGTTTGAAGCTGTGTACCTGGAGAGGCTTTCTAGAGATAACACTCCCACTGCACGGTCTGTGACCAGGCCTCGCCCGGTCTGTGACCAGGCCTCGCCAGGTCTGTGACCAGGCCTCGCCAGGTCTGTGACCAGACCTCGCCAGGTCTGTGACCAGGCCTGGCCTCGTCTGTGACCAGGCTTCGCCTCGTCTGTGACCAGGCCTCGCCAGGTCTGTGACCACGCTTCGCCAGGTCTGTGACCACGCCTCGCCCCGTCTGTGACCAGGCCTCGAGCTATGCCAGAAAGTGGTTTCAGCAGCTTGAGACAGTGATGATGTGCACTTGTTCATTGTTCCATTAATCTGACTCAAGTTACACTACACAAACGTTGAAAATTACAAGTATATCGGATGAGGCTTCTCGCATTATGAACGAAAAACAAAAATTTGAAATTATAAAAAAAAATTGAAAATCACTTGAAAATCCGCTCTGAGGATAGCTAATAATAAACATTGTAATCTTATCTTATGACATCGTACACACTGCAAGATAATATTTACCTTTGATTTTATCCACATATCAATAACACGTTGTGCATTACGTTTCACATTATGTCACTCACTGTATCACTAACACTTAACACGTAAATAACAAATAAAAGGCACAATACTGTGACTGGAACGATACACAAATAACCCGCACATAGAAGAGAGGAGCTTACGATGACGTTTCGGTCCGACTTGGACCATTTACCCTTCCTGCTCTACTTCTCGTTAGTGTGGCTTTGTAAATGGTCCAAGTCGGATCGAAACGTCGTCGTAAGCTCCTCTCTTTTATGTGCGGGTTATTTGTGTACTTAACACGTAATATCGCTCACTGTAACACACACATGTGGTCACTACCTCACCCAACACTAAACTGATCACAGTCGCTGACATATAAGGTTGAGGCAGAGAGGCTGAACCGGCTCTCAAAACCACTGTCAAGTGATTTGTCATATTTGTTTAACGAGGCTGTTAGTGCTCAAGAGACATATCTGCAACTTATTTGAAGATATTTTGTTTATTAACAGCACATTCTTTTTATTTATATTACGAATCTTAATCTAAATAACTATAGCTGGATGTCAGAAATGCTTCACTGACCAACGTACCATTTTCACGACTCACTCCACTAATGAGTTGACGTCAATCACCCGTGACGTCAACTCCAAGTGTTGTACCTGACTTCTGGTCTTGTGTTTAAGCTCTGGTCATATGTCTATGCAGCACAGGATATGTACTTAAAGGGTTGTATTTCTCCCAAAGTATATACATCCTGAGACATTAATCCCTATTGTAGTGATTGAATTATTTCCGTCTGTTAATGGACAGCTCACCAAGCAGTATTTCTTTTTTTATATTTTATTTAAAACCATACAAATAGACAATAGACAAAGGGAAAAACCATAAAGATGACAATATATGAACAATAACTGAAAAAACGTTACATTAGATATTGAAACAATAACGAATAACATAACAATATAACAAATATGACCACTGTAACCTACATATGAAATCAGATACCGAAGCTTAAAACTGTCCTATACTAGATACATGTGGATAAGTTAACTTTCGTAAAAACATGCAAACCTATATTAACTCTTCCTCAAATTAATCATCCTGGCTCTTAATTTACACTAGAATAATAAAATGCAAGTATACTTTCATTATTTCGTTACAGACTAAATTCCTTCTGCTTTGAACACGGAAAGAAATATAGGGTAATTAAACCAATGATGTCAAGAACACATCCAAGCGAAACCTACACCGACCATACAGGTCCTTGAGAACTGCACGGTCCGCGCAGCTGCTCGCCCAGGTGTGCACATGTACATTACACATCGTACCTACAATTAGATTTAGCTAAACATTTTTCAATAATGCCATACGTAGAAACATTCTACCCAATTTGCATAATAAAGAGCCGTTTGAATCAAGGAACATTCCACATTATTATTATTATAATCAAAAAGAAGCGCTAAGCCGCAAGGGCTATACAGCGCTGGGAACATTCCATAATTATCATAAATTTACCCTAACCTAAGCCTAGTATTCCATCTGTATCATAAATGTCTAATCAACACGAAATTTTACCACATACCCCTAACCATATTTGTTGGTGTACATGATACAACCTTGTATTACCATAAAGAAAAAAAGAACAATAAAAAAGGAAAACCCACTCTTCACCTTTAAAAATCAGATTTCAATTTACCATTCATGTACATACATATAAATAATTATATAAAGTATATTGTTAAATTGAACACAATCACTTCCAACGTCAGTTATAATATTACGTCGACTCAACCACGAATAACTTCATCCATTCTTACAACTTCAAGGGTTCGTAAAACTCTTAAACTACATACATAGTATTGCCACCATCTAGACAAATTAAAAAGAAAAACAATACCCAAATATATCAAAACACACTATGCTTCTATTGGCACCAAATCAATTGTGCTTACAAAAATACATTGTAAATTAAACTGAAACATAAAAAGCCATTTTGACATTTACACATTGTATCAAAATCATAAATATGCATAGAAAATTTGTATTGAATATCATTGAAAATGTTCATGAGAAAAACCATTAATGGTATATACAAGAGACTAAACATACATATATATATATATATATATATATATATATGATGAGGGAAAAAGAGTGAGTGGTGCACTTAGGAGTCTGTGGAGACAAAGAACTTTGTCCTTGGAGGCAAAGAGGGGAATGTATGAGAGTATAGTTTTACCAACGCTCTTATATGGGTGTGAAGCGTGGGTGATGAATGTTGCAGCGAGGAGAAGGCTGGAGGCAGTGGAGATGTCATGTCTGAGGGCAATGTGTGGTGTGAATATAATGCAGAGAATTCGTAGTTTGGAAGTTAGGAGGAGGTGCGGGATTACCAAAACTGTTGTCCAGAGGGCTGAGGAAGGGTTGTTGAGGTGGTTCGGACATGTAGAGAGAATGGAGCGAAACAGAATGACTTCAAGAGTGTATCAGTCTGTAGTGGAAGGAAGGCGGGGTAGGGGTCGGCCTAGGAAGGGTTGGAGGGAGGGGGTAAAGGAGGTTTTGTGTGCGAGGGGCTTGGACTTCCAGCAGGCATGCGTGAGCGTGTTTGATAGGAGTGAATGGAGACAAATGGTTTTTAATACTTGACGTGCTGTTGGAGTGTGAGCAAAGTAACATTTATGAAGGGATTCAGGGAAACCGGCAGGCCGGACTTGAGTCCTGGAGATGGGAAGTACAGTGCCTGCACTCTGAAGGATGGGTGTTAATGTTGCAGTTTAAAAACTGTAGTGTAAAGCACCCTTCTGGCAAGACAGTGATGGAGTGAATGATGGTGAAAGTTTTTCTTTTTCGGGCCACCCTGCCTTGGTGGGAATCGGCCGGTGTGATAATAAAAAAATAATATATATATATATATATATATATATATATATATATATATATATATATATATATATATATATATATACATATACATACACATGTATATATATATATATATATATACTTATACATACATATACACATACATATACATACATAGTTATAAGTCGACAATTCCAAATATAACTGTATTGTACTTGAAACACTCAGAACAAATAATGTTAAAATTGCACCCCAGACATACCTCATATAACATTCATCAAACAAACTCTTCACGCTACCGCCCATTCTAGGAAACCAGCCCATTTCATCCCCCTTACCTGCCTTTCAACTCCCGTAAATCCCGTAATGTGAAATTCCTATAACCCTCACTTAAATCCCTCTCCCATCTCCCCCCATACACCTCCTTATTCCTACACTTTGTCCTATAAAAAGTTGCTGTTAGCGCATTAATTCTTTCACACACGTTCGCTCCTCTCATAGCCCAAGACATATAAATATAATCCGTAATTATATACCCTACCGCATTCTCTACCATTTGATTCACCCCACCTATGTCTAAGCTTAAAACCCTCAACACCTGCAACCCCCCCCCTCCCACTAACATTATTACCTTACGCAACCAAACGCTTATTAGTTCAATACATTCGCAAAAATACACCATATGGAAAAGAGTCCCCAATCCGCCACAAGCCTTGCATATCCCATCCTCCCGTATTCTCTTATGGAATAAAACCATTCCAGACGGTAAGATCCCATGTAAAAATCTATACATAACTTCTCGTACTTTAGGTTTTAAACGCAATTTGTTCAAACGCCCCCAAATATTACGCCAATCATACATCGGATAAACCCCTTCTACCACTGCTACCACTGCCTTACCATCCACCCCATCAAGGTTTCCCAATTTAATATGTGAAGGATCGTTCATGTTTATGATGACCCGTAACATTGCCTCACCTATTATGAACTCCCTACCCACCCACCACCGTTGCATATCCTGACGTATCTTATGAAGTCCGCCTTCCCTCACCCTCCCCCCCTCCCGCTTATAACTACGTTTCAAATACACACTCATAATCCTCTTTTCAACAGCTATAAGACCCAGCCCTCCTCGGCCAACAGGGAGTGTGACAACCGCTCTACCTAACCATTCGCTTCCAGTACCCCAAATGAATCTAAAAACGCCCTTTTGTAACCTTTGTATCTCACTACGAAGTATCAGATTTATTACTGCTACATGCCAAAGTTTACTATATAATAGGACATTCGTTGTAATCACTCTTTGATGCAAAGTTAAGTGTGCAGCTCGAAAACCACTAAGGCTCTTCAGTACACCATCTACAATACGCACTGAATTTATTTATTGTGCTAACTTGATATCACTTACATAAACGATCCCACATATCAGTAATTGGTCCACCTTTTTCCACCTTTCAACTACTTCACATTCCTCACTTAACCCATCCCCAAGATCCATATACTTCGTTTTCTCCTTATTAATTGACATGCCAGAAGCCTTTTCAAAAACGTTTACTAACTTTTCCACCCGAGGCAAATCCCTGTTACCACTTACTAAAATCGTTGTGTCATCAACATATCCAACAATGCCAGCCCCCCCACCCCTTTCGTCACCAACCCCATTTGCTGCTAATAAGACCCTAATTCCTCTATAAAAGGGATCCTGTAAACACGCAAAAAATATTTGTGAAAGGGGACAACCTTGACGTAGACCCATGCTCATCTGAATTTGTTCTCCTAACCTTCCATTTACCTGCACCCGCAAGGATGCATCTTGATACATTAATTTGGCCCATGATATAATTTCCTCTCCAAACCCCTGCCATCTCATAATCTTCCATAACGCTTCCCTTTCTACACTATCATATGCCGCCTCCCAATCTATAGCCAACACCCCCCCCTCCCAATTTTACTCTTTCTTCAATAAAACTTCTAATCAACCAATGCACGTCATACATAGATCTTCCCGGCACCCCATATTGTCCCTTGTCAATCACTTTACCCAGGACCTTTTTTATTCTGTTAGCTAAAATTCTTGCAAAAATCTTATAATCACCACACAATAACGAAATAGCACGATAGTCTTTGACTGTTAATGGCTCACCTTTAGGCACTAGAACGACCACAGCCATCCTTTGCTGTGCCCCTAAAACCCGATCCCGCTTAAGGATATTGAATAATCTTACCAAAAACCCTTTTAAAACGCTCCAATTTTGAAGATAAAAGTCGCTGGGCAACCCATCAATTCCTGGTGCCTTACCTAATTGCGCCCCGGATAAAGCTTCCCATGTCTCACACTCCGTTATCGGCCCTTCCAAAACGAATCGATCATGCTCTGTCAACTCACACTGCACAAACCTTCCAATTGACTGTAATGCTATTTCGCTTATTCCCACACTTTGCCTTTTCAACTTAACCCAAGCATCAATATACCTACTCATACCCTCAGTCGTCATCACCTGATCCACTTTATACCCTTGTAAGGTAAGACACATATGCAACAGTTAGGTATCTTTATTTCGAAGAGCATTGGAGAAGAGCATTGGAATTGCATGATACAATATACCCCTAGAGGTGCGGGGTGTTGTTTGGGTATATTGGGGGATATATTGACCGGGGTGGGGTTAAAGGATGTGTGTGTGAGGGGGGGGGTAGAGCATTCCTTCATTAAACGAGGTTATGCGGCGAGGTTAGACCGAATGTACGTGCCTTGTGCGGTTACTGTGCGGAGGGTGAATGTGATAGATGTGGTTTTTTCGGATCATAGAGGAGTTGTAATAGATGTGGATATTGAGGGTGTGCCTCGGAGGGGTCCATCATTTTGGAAATTGAATGTAAAGTTATTAAAGGAAGAGGATAGTCTTTTGTCTTTTGGACATATGTGGGATCGTTTTAGTGGTAGAAGCACCAGGGGATGTTGCCATGGTTAATTGGTGGGAAACGATAGCTAAAAAACGTATTAAGGAATATTATATTAATCGAGGGACGAGATATAATCAGTTACAATACGATTTTCAAAAATATTTAGAGGGGCAGTTGCGCGACTGTTATGCACAAATTAATGCTAATTATCCTGTTATTGAAATTGAAAGTTTGAAGGAAAATATCCGGAATTTACAAAATGAGAGGTTTGATGGGGAAAGGCTTAAGGGCGGGTTTGAGGAGGTTTTGTGGGGAGATCGGCCGTCGGCGTGTGTGTTGCGGAGTCAACACACACGTCGCAAGGCAATGCAGTTAATGGGGTTGAATGTTCAGGTAGGTATGCAAGGGTATAAAGTGGATCAGGTATTGACGACGACTGAGGGTATGAGTGGGTATATTGATGCTTGGGTTAAGTTGAAAACGCAAAGTGTGGGAATTTTTTTTTTTTTTTATGTTTTAAAAGTGTGGGAATAAGCGAAATAGCATTACAGTCAATTGGAAGGTTTGTGCAGTGTGAGTTGACAGAGCATGATCGATTCGTTTTGGAAGGGCCGATAACGGAGTGTGAGACATGGGAAGCTTTATCCGGGGCGCAATTAGGTAAGGCACCAGGAATTGATGGGTTGCCCAGCGACTTTTATCTTCAAAATTGGAGCGTTTTAAAAGGGTTTTTGGTAAGATTATTCAATATCCTTAAGCGGGTTCGGGTTTTAGGGGCACAGCAAAGGATGGCTGTGGTCGTTCTAGTGCCTAAAGGTGAGCCATTAACAGTCAAAGACTATCGTGCTATTTCGTTATTGTGTGGTGATTATAAGATTTTTGCAAGAATTTTAGCTAACAGAATAAAAAAGGTCCTGGGTAAAGTGATTGACAAGGGACAATATGGGGTGCCGGGAAGATCTATGTATGACGGGCATTGGTTGATTAGAAGTTTTATTGAAGAAAGAGTAAAATTGGGAGGGGGGGGGTGTTGGCTATAGATTGGGAGGCGGCATATGATAGTGTAGAAAGGGAAGCGTTATGGAAGATTATGAGATGGCAGGGGTTTGGAGAGGAAATTATATCATGGGCCAAATTAATGTATCAAGATGCATCCTTGCGGGTGCAGGTAAATGGAAGGTTAGGAGAACAAATTCAGATGAGCAGGGGTCTACGTCAAGGTTGTCCCCTTTCACAAATATTTTTTGCGTGTTTACAGGATCCCTTTTATAGAGGAATTAGGGTCTTATTAGCAGCAAATGGGGTTGGTGACGAAAGGGGTGGGGGGGCTGGCATTGTTGGATATGTGCAAGAAAGGTATAAAATACCGACAATATGAAAGTTAAGACACATGTGCAACATCTGGATATCTTTATTGTAGACGTTTCGCCATCCAGTGGCTTTATCAATACAGATTCTAGGACATAATAGGAAGACAGTAGAACTATATACAAAAGATGAGGTAATCAGTCCCTCGGCCTTGGAGTTAGTGTTCACAGCATCGTGGTGGAGGAGACTCTCCTCCACCACGATGCTGTGAACACTAACTCCAAGGCCGAGGGACTGATTACCTCATCTTTTGTATATAGTTCTACTGTCTTCCTATTATGTCCTAGAATCTGTATTGATAAAGCCACTGGATGGCGAAACGTCTACAATAAAGATATCCAGATGTTGCACATGTGTCTTAACTTTCATTGTTGGATATGTTGATGACACAACGATTTTAGTAAGTGGTAACAGGGATTTGCCTCGGGTGGAAAAGTTAGTAAACGTTTTTGAAAAGGCTTCTGGCATGTCAATTAATAAGGAGAAAACGAAGTATATGGATCTTGGGGATGGGTTAAGTGAGGAATGTGAAGTAGTTGAAAGGTGGAAAAAGGTGGACCAATTACTGATATGTGGGATCGTTTATGTAAGTGATAGCAAGTTAGCACAATAAATAAATTCAGTGCGTATTGTAGATGGTGTACTGAAGAGCCTTAGTGGTTTTCGAGCTGCACACTTAACTTTGCATCAAAGAGTGATTACAACGAATGTCCTATTATATAGTAAACTTTGGCATGTAGCAGTAATATATCTGATACTTCGTAGTGAGATACAAAGGTTACAAAAGGGCGTTTTTAGATTCATTTGGGGTACTGGAAGCGAATGGTTAGGTAGAGCGGTTGTCACACTCCCGGTTGGCCGAGGAGGGCTGGGTCTTAGAGCTGTTGAAAAGAGGATTATGAGTGTGTATTTGAAACGTAGTTATAAGCGGGAGGGGGGGAGGGTGAGGGAAGGCGGACTTCATAAGATACGTCAGGATATGCAACGGTGGTGGGTGGGTAGGGAGTTCATAATAGGTGAGGCAATGTTACGGGTCATCATAAACATGAACGATCCTTCACATATTAAATTGGGAAACCTTGATGGGGTGGATGGTAAGGCAGTGGTAGCGGTGGTAGAAGGGGTTTATCCGATGTATGATTGGCGTAATATTTGGGGGCGTTTGAACAAATTGCGTTTAAAACCTAAAGTACGAGAAGTTATGTATAGATTTTTACATGGGATCTTACCGTCTGGAATGGTTTTATTCCATAAGAGAATACGGGAGGATGGGATATGCAAGGCTTGTGGCGGATTGGGGACTCTTTTCCATATGGTGTATTTTTGCGAATGTATTGAACTAATAAGCGTTTGGTTGCGTAAGGTAATAATGTTAGTGGGAGGGGGGGGGGGTTGCAGGTGTTGAGGGTTTTAAGCTTAGACATAGGTGGGGTGAATCAAATGGTAGAGAATGCGGTAGGGTATATAATTACGGATTATATTTATATGTCTTGGGCTATGAGAGGAGCGAACGTGTGTGAAAGAATTAATGCGCTAACAGCAACTTTTTATAGGACAAAGTGTAGGAATAAGGAGGTGTATGGGGGGAGATGGGAGAGGGATTTAAGTGAGGGTTATAGGAATTTCACATTACGGGATTTACGGGAGTTGAAAGGCAGGTAAGGGGGATGAAATGGGCTGGTTTCCTAGAATGGGCGGTAGCGTGAAGAGTTTGTTTGATGAATGTTATATGAGGTATGTCTGGGGTGCAATTTTAACATTATTTGTTCTGAGTGTTTCAAGTACAATACAGTTATATTTGGAATTGTCGACTTATAACTATGTATGTATATGTATGTGTATATGTATGTATAAGTATATATATATATATATATATATACATGTGTATGTATATGTATATATATATATATATATATATATATATATATATATATATATATATATATATATATATATATATATATATATATATATATATATATATATATATACATGTGTATGTATATATATATATATATATATATATATATATATATATATATATATATATATATATATACATGTGTATGTATATGTGTATATATATATATATATATATATATATATATATATATATATATATATATATATATATATATATATATATATATATATATGTATGTTTAGTCTCTTGTATATACCATTAATGGTTTTTCTCATGAACATTTTCAATGATATTCAATACATATTTTCTATGCATATTTATGATTTTGATACAATGTGTAAATGTCAAAATGGCTTTTTATGTTTCAGTTTAATTTACAATGTATTTTTGTAAGCACAATTGATTTGGTGCCAATAGAAGCATAGTGTGTTTTGATATATTTGGGTATTGTTTTTCTTTTTAATTTGTCTAGATGGTGGCAATACTATGTATGCGTTGCAAGGGTCGATTCATAGCTCCCGGTCCCACCTGTCTGTGTGGGAATGTGTATCCTTTATTATATTCAATATATTATTTTGAGTGGTTCTTAATTATTTTCTTGTATGGGATTTTATATATTTAGGTAATCTTCTCTTATCATTAGGTAAATCACGGATTCATTGCCTGAGGACGAAAACTATGATAAATCTGTCATTCTCAGTTGGTTGAAATTTTGGAACACTTGTGTGTTTATATATTAATGGCATCAGGTAAATGGTGTTCTGTTTGTGTGTTCAGCATTTTCCCCTCGATAAAAGGAAAAAACTATTAATGTAAATGGGGACGAATTCGTGCTACAACAACCAACTTAATCACAAGAGGTGAAACATCTCGGGGAGACTTAACCAACTTCAAGTCTACAAGAATGGTGTTCCAAGGTGAACGCCTGCGTGCCCCAGGCCTTGCCCAGGCCTCCCGGTGGACGAAGACCTAATCAACTAGGCTGTTACAGATGACTACACACAATCTTACATTCGAACCATAGTCCGGCTGATCGGGTACTTACTTTAGGTGTCTGTCCAACACCCACTTGAAGGCAGCCAGGGGTCTATTGGTAATTTCCCTTATGCACAAGTGGGAGGCTGTTGAACAGTCATGGGCCCCAGACACTTAC